>NW_028127886.1:26362-49298 GCF_965231255.1 Vanellus vanellus
TATGGGACGTGCGCACCCCATAGATCATGCAAGGACCCTACGAGCCATACCAGGCACCCCCCACCCCGTACCCACACTGGCCACCCCATAGAAGACCCCCCCCCACCCCGATACCCTACAAGCCACTCCGAGGGTGACAACACCCCACACCCACCGGGGCACCCACCCCGTGAGCCGCTCCGGACCCTACCGATGTTGCCGGCGTCCATCTCCCGTAGGACGCGTCGCGCCCGGCGCCGGGCAGCCTCGGTCACAGCGGGACCGCGCAGCAGTTCGGGGCAGGCGCAGGCGGCCACCACCTGCGGGACGGGGCCAGGCGTTGTCCCAGGGGACCACGGTGACATGTCGGGGACGGCAACCCCGGTGGCCGGCAGTACCTGGCGCAGGATGGCCAAGGGGACCAGTCCCATGGGGTGAGCGTCGTCGCCGCTGCAGTCCTCGGGGACGCGGGGCGGCGGTGACACCGACGTCCCCGATGTCCCCTCTGCCGTGGCCATGGCCGTCCCCGTGGGAAAACGCCAAAGGGGGGGGTGGGAACGGGGCGGGTAATGGGGTGGGTGATTGGGAGGGTAATGGGGTGGGGAAAGGGGTGGGGAAAGGGGAGGGGAGGGGGGAGGGTAACGGGGCGGGTAAGGAGGTGGGTGGTCCGGAGGGTAATTGGGTGGGGAACGGGGCGGGAATTTGGGAGGGTAACTGGGAGGGTAATGGGGGAGGTAATGGGGTGGGAATTCGGGAGGGTAATGGGGTGGGAATTTGGGAGGGTAATTAATTGGGAGGGTAATGGGGTGGGAATTTGGGAGGGTAATTAATTGGGAGGGTAATGGGGTGGGAATTTGGGAGGGTAATTAGGAGGGGAACGGGGCAGGTAATGGGGTGGGAATTCGGGAGGGTAATTAATTGGGAGGGTAATGGGGGAGGTAATGGGGTGGGAATTCGGGAGGGTAATTAATTGGGAGGGTAATGGGGGAGGTAACGGGGTGGGAATTCAGGAGGTTAAATGGGAGGGGAACGGGGCAGTTAATGGGGTGGGGATTCAGGAGGGTAACTGGGAGGGTAACTGGGCAGGTAATGGGGTGGGAATTCGGGAGGGTAATTGGGAGGGTAATGGGGGAGATAATGGGGTGGGGATTTGGGAGGGTAACTGAGAGTGTAATGGGGTGGGAATTCGGGAGGGTAATGGGGGAGGTAATGGGGTGGGAATTCAGGAGGGTAACTGGGAGGGTAATGGGGTGGGAATTCGGGAGGGTAATTAATTGGGAGGGTAATGGGGTGGGAATTTGGGAGGGTAATTAGGAGGGTAACGGGGCAGGTAATGGGGTGGGAATTCAGGAGGGTAACTGGGAGTGTAATGGGGTGGGTAACGGGGTGGGAATTTGGGAGGGTAATTGGGAGGGTAATTGGGAGGGTAACGAGGTGGTTAATGAACTGGGTGACGGGGTGGGTATTCAGGAGGGTAACTGGGTGGGTAACTGGGGGGTAACAAGGTGGGTAATGGGGTGGGAATTCGGGAGGGTAACTGGGAGTGTAATGGGGTGGGGATTTGGGAGGGTAACTGGGAGGGTAATGGGGTGGGGATTTGGAGGGTAATTGGGAGGGTAATGGGGGAGGTAATGGGGTGGGAATTCGGGAGGGTAACTGGGAGGGTAATGGGGGAGGTAATGGGGTGGGAATTTGGGAAGGTAACTGGGAGGGTAATGGGGTGGGAATTCGGGAGGGTAACTGGGAGGGTAATGGGGGAGGTAATGGGGTGGGAATTTGGGAAGGTAACTGGGAGTGTAATGGGGTGGGAATTCGGGAAGGTAACTGGGAGTGTAATGGGGTGGGAATTTGGAGGGTAACTGGGAGGGTAATGGGGTGGGTATTTAGGAGGGTAACTCGGAGGGTAATGGGGTGGGAATTCGGGAGGGTAACTGGGAGGGTAATGGGGTGGGAATTTGGGAGGGTAATTGGGAGGGTAATGGGGTGGGAATTTGGGAAGGTAACTGGGAGTGTAATGGGGTGGGTAACGGGGTGGGTATTCGGGAGGGTAATTGGGTGGGTAACTGGGGGGTAACGAGGTGGGTAATGGGGTGGGTATTTAGGAGGGTAATTGGGAGGGTAATGGGGCTGGTAACGGGGTGGGCACATGATGGGTGGTTAACTGGGAGGGTAATGGGGTGGGGAAGGAGGCAGGTACTGGGACGGGTTATGGGGCAGAAAACACGGCGGGTACCGGGGCGGGCAGGGGGGTAATGGGACACGTGGGGGGTAACGGGGATAACGGGGGGCACTGGGGGTTAATGGGATGAGGAAGGAGGTTTTGGGGGGAGGAGGGGGTGATGCTGTGGGGAACGGGTGGTTGAGCGGACTTCACTCCCAGTTCCCCCCCCCCCTTCCCCTCCCCCTCCCCTCCCAGCACACGGCGGTGCCCCGTGGCACCCGCGCCACGTGGCAGGACGGACGGACAGACGGACAGACGGACGGACGGACGGGACTCTGCCTGCCCCGGCTGCCCCCCCCCCGGCACGCCACGCTCCGCCAAACCCCGTAACCATTAACCCGGGTCCCCTCCCAGTCCCCAACCCCCAGTCCCGGTCACAGTCACCCCCAGCTCCGGCCGTGGCGACGGGTGGCAACTCAGGGCGGGGGGGCACCGGCCACCCCAGTTCCCCCATGAACCCCCACAGCCGCACCGCGTCTCCGGCCCCGCTGCAGCTCCTGCTCCAGCGGGCCACTGCCATCGAGGAGGAGCTGGCCCAGGTGAGAGCCCCACGGGACCCACAGACACCCACAGCCCCACGGGACCCACAGATGTCCATGGGTCCCCAGGGCCACCCATCATCCCAAAGCCCTACACGTCCCTATGGCCACCCACAAGTCCCCATGGCCACCTGTGTCTCCCCCATGGCCACCCACAACCCCACAGGACCCACAGACACCCATGGGTCCCCAGGGCCACCCACAACCCCACAGGACCCACAGAAACCATTGGGTCCCAATGGTCACCCATCATCCCAAAGCCCTACATGTCCCCATGGCCACCCACAAGTCCCCATGGCCACCTGTGTCTCCCCCATGGCCACCCACAACCCCACAGGACCCACAGACACCATTGGGTCCCAATGGTCACCTGTCATCCCAAAGCCCTACACGTCCCCATGGCCACCCACAAGTCCCCATGGCCACCTCTGTCTCCAGAGCCCCAAAGGGTCCCCAGGGCCACCCACAACCCCACAGGACCCACAGACACCCATGGGTCCCCAGGGCCACCCACAACCCCACAGGACCCACAGACACCATTGGGTCCCAATGGTCACCCATCATCCCAAAGCCCTACACGTCCCCATGGCCACCCACAAGTCCCCATGGCCACCTGTGTCTCCAGAGCCCCAAAGGGTCCCCAGGGCCACCCACAACCCCACAGGACCCACAGACACCATTGGGTCCCAATGGTCACCCGTCATCCCAAAGCCCTACAGGTCCCTATGGCCACCCACAAGTCCCCATGGCCACCTGTGTCTCCACAGCCCCACGGGTCCCCATGGCCACCCATGGGACCCACAGACACCCATGGGTCCCCAGGGTCAACCATCATCCCAAAGCCCTACAGGTCCCTATGGCCACCCACAAGTCCCCGTGGCCACCTGTGTCTCCACAGCCCCACGGGTCCCCATGGCCACCCATGGGACCCACAGACACCCATGGGTCCCCAGGGTCAACCATCATCCCAAAGCCCTACAGGTCCCTATGGCCACCCACAAGTCCCCGTGGCCACCTGTGTCTCCACAGCCCCAAAGGGTCCCCATGGCCACCCACAGCCCCACGGGTCCCCATGGCCACCCATGGTCCCAGAGCCCCACGTGGTCCCTATGGCCACCCACAGTGGCAGAAATGGGTCCCCACAGTCACTCCACGACCCCAGAGTCCCCTGAGGTCCCCATGGCTACCCAGAGCCCTCTGGGGTCCCCATGGCCATCCGTGGTCTTGGAGAACAACAGGATCCCCACAACCACCCATGGCCCCAGAGCTCCATGGGTCCCCATGGTCACCCACAGCCGCAGAACCTTATAGGTCCCCATGGCCACCCCCAATCCCAGAGCCCCATGACTCCCATCAGCCACTCATGGCCCCAGAGATGTTCAGGTCCCCACGGCCACCCAGATCCCATGTTCCTACAGCTCCCCACAAGGGACAGGTCCTCCCCTGGAGTTCCCTCCCCCTCCATCGGGGTGCGGTGGGGTACCTTCCCCCTCCCCCAACACCTACGGCCATGTCCCCTGGGATTTCGGGAGGGGGACAGAGGATGGTGGCCCTACTGAGCCATCTCCTGTCCCCAAGGGCAAGGAGAAGCCCTTCACCGAGGTCACCCACTGCCATTCGGGGGACGCGGTTGCCGCCGGCCACCAACCTCTCACCTTTCTCCGACAGGTAACGGGGACACCCCACACCTGCCTGCATTTGGGGGGGGGGACATGACACCCCCAACCCCCACCCCACCCCAAAACCGTAGGGCTCTTCAGGATCCCTCCAGGCAACCGCCAAACCAGATGTGGGGCACAGCTGGATCCGTGACCCCATCCGGCACCCCGGGGATGGGTAGAGAGGAGGGGCTCTATCCTGACCATGGGGTCGCTCCGGAGTTTTGGGGTGGGGGGAGCCGTGACCGTGGGGGGGGGGGTTGGCGGGTTTCCCGCAGGTGGCTGCCATCTGCGCCTACCCGGAGCTGCTCAGCACCGCGAGCGTGCCGGCGGATGCCAAGCGGCGCGCGGGCCAGATCCTGCGGCACTTACACGGTGGCAGCCCAGGTACGGTGGGGATGGGCACGCCGTGGAGGGAGGGGACAACCCCACGGATGGGGAGTGGGACACATGGTGGGGTTCTCGGCCGTCTCCCGGCCGGTGACGCCACTTCCGTCCCCAGGAGCGTACAACCTGGAGTACGTCACCGACACGGTGGCCGAGAAGGTGGCCCGCTACCTGGAGCGAAGGGATGGCGGCACCCCCGGCGACCCCCGCTGCATCGTGCCCTGCAGTGGCACCGCGGCGGCCATGGTGGTGAGCGTGGCGCTGGGGAGGTGCCGGTGGGGACACCGAGGACACTCCAGCCATGGCGGCTCTCCCTGGCAGGACGTCTTGACGCTGGTGGTGGACGAGACGGCGGCACAACCGACGGGCGTGCTGGTGCCGGTGCCGGGCCCCCCGCTCCACGGGGCGGCGGCGGGGCTGGCGGGGGCCGTGGCCGTGCCGTACCCGCTGGCCGAGGAGCGCGGTTGGGCCGTGGCCGGCGAGGCGGTGCGGCGGGCGCTGCGGCAGGCGCGGGCCAGGTGCCACCCCAAAGTGCTGTGTGTCGTCAACCCCGGGGACCCGACGGGTGAGTTGGGGTGGGGAACGGCGCTCCCCGTGACTCAGTTTCCCCAAGTGGGGGGGAGGAGTCCCCCCCGAGGCGTGAAGGGACACCAGTGGGGTCCGTCCCACCGTGGCAGGGCACGTGCTGAGCCGGGAGAACATGGAGGACATCATCCGTCTGGTGGCCGAGGAGAACCTCCTGCTGCTGGCGGATGAGGTGGGAGCTGCTCCGGGGTTGTGGGGTGGCCGTGCCCCCATCCCGGATCCCACCGAGCTCCGGGTGCCGTAGGTGCAGCAGGAACGAGCCTTCCTCCCCGACCGCCCCTTCCTCTCCTTCAAGCGGGTGCTGTGGGAGATGGGTGACCCGTTCACCTCCACCGTCCAACTCATCTCCTTCTACTCCCTCTCCAAAGGAGTTGGAGGGTAAGAATGACTCCCAACCCTCCTCTGTCCCCCCACTGAAACCACAAAACCCCCTTTTCCAGCCTTTTCCACCCCACTGCTCCCCCAGGGGCGGTTTCCGAGCGGGTTTCTTCGAGTTGGTGAACATCGACACGAGTGTCCTCAAGTGTTTCTACACGTGGGGGTTGTCGGTGTATCCCCCCATCCTGGGACAAGTGATGCTGGAGACAGCCATGGAGCCCCCGCTGCCCAACGAGCCCTCCTACCCGGCCTTTGAAGAGGTGGGTAATGGTGGGTCCCCTCCCCACAGCTGGCTGCCACTGGGACAGACGGGTCCTACTGGTGGCAGTGGGGAGATGTTCCTGGCTGAAAGAAAGGCATGTGCTGTGTAGCCCACCTCCGTCCCCATCCCCATCCCCATCCCCATCCCCATCCCCATCCCCATCCCCATCCCCATCCCCATCCCATCCCCATCCCCATCCCCATCCCCATCCCCATCCCCATCCCATCCCCATCCCATCCCCATCCCATCCCCATCCCCATCCCCATCCCCATCCCCATCCCCATCCCATCCCCATCCCCATCCCCATCCCCATCCCCATCCCCATCCCATCCCCATCCCATCCCCATCCCATCCCCACCCCCATCCCCATCCCCATCCCCATCCCCATCCCCATCCCCATCCCCATCCCATCCCCATCCCATCCCCATCCCATCCCCATCCCATCCCCATCCCATCCCCATCCCCATCCCCATCCCCATCCCCATCCCCATCCCCATCCCCATCCCCATCCCATCCCCATCCCCATCCCCATCCCCATCCCCATCCCATCCCCATCCCATCCCCACCCCCATCCCCATCCCCATCCCATCCCATCCCATCCCCATCCCCATCCCATCCCCATCCCATCCCATCCCCATCCCCATCCCCATCCCCATCCCATCCCATCCCCATCCCATCCCCATCCCATCCCCATCCCATCCCCATCCCCATCCCATCCCATCCCATCCCATCCCATCCCATCCCATCCCCATCCCCATCCCCATCCCCATCCCCATCCCCATCCCATCCCCATCCCCATCCCCATCCCCATCCCCATCCCCATCCCCATCCCATCCCCATCCCACCCCATCCCCATCCCCATCCCACCCCATCCCATCCCCATCCCACCCCACAGCTCACCCCCTCCCACCCCAGCACAGAGAGGGGCTGCGCCGTCTCCTGGCCCACAACGCCCGGCGGGTGCAGGAGGTGCTGGGACGGGCCCCCGGCATCCGCTGTCAGCCCCCGCAGGGCGGCGCCCGCGCCTTCCCCCGCCTCCAGCTCCCGCCCCGCGCCCAGCGCCGGGCCCGGGTGAGCGCCCGCGGGACGGGCAGGCGGGGAGGGGGGACGCCGGGGAGTGGGGCACACTGGGGACGGGGGACATCCTGGGATGTGGGACGTCTTGGGAGTGTGGGGTAACTTGGGGACATGGGGCATCCTGGGGACGGGGGACATCCTGGGATGTGGGACATCTTGGGAGTGTGGGGCGTCTTGGGGACATGGGGCACGCTGGGGACATGGGACAAACCAGAGCATGGGGCATACTGGGGACAGGAGCCATCCCAGGGACATGGGACACATTGGGAGTGTGGGCGTCTTGGGGCCATGGGGCATCCTGGGGACGGGAGACATCCTGGGATGTGGGACATCTTGGGAGTGTGGGGCTTCTTGGAGACGTGGGGCATCCTGTGGACAGGAGACATCCTGGGATGTGGGGCATCTTGGGAGTGTGGGGAGTCTTGGGGACGTGGGGCATTGGGGCATGCTGGGGACAGGAGCCATCCCATGGATGTCTGGGGTACCCTCTGTTATGGGGAGTCCTGGGGACAAGAGGTGTCCTGGGGACATGGGACACCAGGGAACATGGGACACCGTGGGAGTGTGGGGCATCTTGGAGACGTGGGGCATCTTGGGAACATAGGGTCTTCCGCGGACGTTGGACACAGTTGGAGTACCGGCCACCCTGTGTGTCCTGGGGACACGGGACATCCTGGGGACATGGTGCCCCGTGGCACAGGTGACCATCCCGTCCCTTCTCCCCCAGGAACTGGGCCTGGAGCCCGAT
Source organism: Vanellus vanellus (assembly GCF_965231255.1). Taxonomy (NCBI): domain Eukaryota; kingdom Metazoa; phylum Chordata; class Aves; order Charadriiformes; family Charadriidae; genus Vanellus; species Vanellus vanellus. The sequence continues at coordinate 34,197 of NW_028127886.1, forward strand.
GTCTTCTTCTGCCAGAAGCTACTGGAGGCGACTGGGATGGTGCTGGCCCCGGGGAGCGAGTTTGGGCAGGCGGAGGGCACCCACCATGTGGGGTACCTTGGGGGTGGGGCTGGGGTGGGCGATGGGTGATGAGAGGTCCGGGAGTGGGTGGGTGGGGGTTGGATGATGGGGTGTGGTGGGACGGGTGGTGGGGGGGACATTTGGGGTTGACAATTTGGAGCTGGGTGAAGAGTGGGCAGTGTTGGGGGCTCATGGGATGGCATTGGGAGATGGTTTGGGTTGGACCATTGGGTGATGGGAGGTGCTGGGGGCTGGTGGGGGGGAAGTCCAGGCGGTGGTGGGAGGGGATGGAGTTGGGCGTTGGGGGCTGGGAGGTTGGGGACTGGTTGGGACTGGGAGGTTGGGGTTGGAGGTTGGACGGTTGGGGGGCAGGCTGGAGCTGAGGTTGGGTTTGAGTTTTGGTGGCTGGTTGGTGTTGAGACTGGTTGGCACTGGGATGTTGGTGCTGGAGGCTGGAGAGTTGGGGGATGGGTTGGAGTTGGGACTGGTTGGCACTGGGAAGTTGGGGTTGGAGGTTGGACAGGCTGGTTGGAGCTGAGGTTGGGGTTGGGTTTTGGTGGCTGGTTGGGGTTGGGACTGGTTGGCACTGGGAGGTCGGGGCTGGAGGTTGGACAGTTGGGGGATTGCTTGTGGTTGGGACTGGTTGGCACTGGGAAGTTGGGGTTGGAGGTTGGACAGGCTGAGGTTGGGGTTGGGTTTTGGTGGCTGGTTGGGGTTGGGACTGGTTGGCACTGGGAAGTTGGGGTTGGAGGGTGGACAGGCTGGTTGGAGCTGAGGTTGGGGTTGGGTTTTGGTGGCTGGTTGGGGTTGGGACTGGTTGGCACTGGGAGGTCGGGGCTGGAGGGTGGACAGGCTGGTTGGAGCTGGTGTTGGGGTTGGGTTTCGGTGGCTGGTTGGAGGTTGGGCTGGGACTGGTTGGCACTGGGAGGTCGGGGCTGGAGGCTGGATAGTTGGATTGCTTGTGGTTGAGACTGGTTGGCACTGGGAGGTTGGGGTTGGAGGGTGGACAGGCTGGTTGGAGCTGGTGTTGGGGTTGGGTTTTGGTGGCTGGTTGGAGGTTGGGACTGGTTGGCACTGGGAGGTCGGGGCTGGAGGTTGGACAGACTGGTTGGAGCTGAGGTTGGGGTTGGATTTTGGTGGCAGGTTGGAGGTTGGGGTTGGGACTGGTTGGCACTGGGAGGTCGGGGCTGGAGGTTGGGTTGGGGGCTGGGGCCAGCAGAGGTTTGGGGTGGGGAGACTGCCTGGGGTTATAGGAAGGGGGACCCAGTTGAGGTTGGCCAACGGGGCTTTCACGGCTGGTGGGGCTGAGAGGAAGGTTGGGATTGAGGAGCCGTTTGGGGACCTACTGGGTTTGGACACCAGGAGGTGGTTGGGGGACGGGAGGGGACACCACCCCCCCCCCCACCGTCCCCCCCCCAGATTGTCACTGCTGCTTCCCACCGAGACGCTGGAGCGGCTGCTCCTCACCCTCCCCCTCTTCCACGCCGCCTTCCTGCGTGACTTCTCCTGACGTGGGGTGGGGGGACCACCCCCATCTCCGTGTGTGTCTCCCCCGTACCCACGACCCTATTAAAGTCCCCCCCCCCAGATCGCACCACACCTCCGTGTGTCACCCCAGGGTGCCCCGAGGGACCCATGTCATGAGTATGGGGGGGAGGGGGGGGGGAGGTCCATCCAGCCCCAACGCCGCTGGGTGCTGGTGGGGCGGAGGGGACACCCATGGGTTCCTGGTTGTAGGTGACGCACGGCTCCACCCCCCAACTGGTCACTACCCTTTTATTAGTGGGGTTTCTGGGGGATAATGGGGGGGGGGGGGGGACGGGACCAGCCCCGGGACACGGGGTGCCCTCGTGTCCCCTCCCCACCCCCTTGAAGAAGGCACCAAGAGGTTGAAGGCACTTGAAGACCACCAAGACCACACGGGGCAGAGTCCCGGCCCGCGGCACCCGGGGCCCGGTGGGGAGTGTGGGGTGGTGGGTGCTGGTGGGGAAGGTGGGGGGGTGGGGGTGGGGGGTGGGGTGGGGGGGTGGGGGGGACACGGGGACGTCGGCGTTAGGAGTACTCCTTGATGAACTTGGTGTAGAAGCTGCTGAGCTTCTCCAGCAGGACCTTCAGCTTCTCGGTGGGCGGTAGGATGGTCATCCTTGGGGTACAGGAGGAGCTGGAACCAGGGCTGGGGGGCGGGGAGATGACACCCCCCCCCCCGAACCCCATATCCCCATCTCTGCCCCCCACATAACCCCACCACCACCCTACACCCAACCCACCAAGCACCCAAGACCTCCTCCACCTTCCACCCCCAGACGTTGCACCCACCTCCTCTTCCACCACCAAATGAGGAAAAGGGGTCTTGCGGGGGGTGGGGGGGTGTCCAGCCCCACATCTCCACTTCTGACCCCCACTTCGAGCCCTCCCCCTTCCCGACACCCACCCCCGTCCCCCCGGACACCCACCGAAAATGGAAGGTCCCTTCCCGCTGGCCGAAGCCGCTGCCCGGCACCACGCAGATACCCGTCTCCTCCAGCAGCTTCATGCAGAAGAACATGTCGGGGGCCTGATCCTGCGCCTGCGGGAGACGGGGATAGGGCTCAGCACCCACACGCATCCCGTGGGGATCCCGGACCCACAGATGGCGCAGGGTTAAACCCCGCGTGTCTCAAATGGACGGGATCACCGCCTGGGGCTGGATCCTGCCCAGCCCCACGTTGACCAGGACTCATCCTGCTCAGCCCCACAGCCCCCCGGGACGGATCCTGCCCGGTCCCACGGCACCTTGGCAGCGGCCAGGGCGCGGGGCGGCAGTTCGATGCGGGGGAAGGAGTACATGGCGCCCTGCACGGGGTTGCAGTGGATTCCGGGGGTCCGGTTGAAGATGTCCTGGGTGAGCTGGGCTTTGTGTGCCAGGGCGCTGAGCACCGCCTTCTTCTCCTGCCGGGACAGCCGGGATGGGGACACCTCATCCCCATCCCCATCCCCATCCCATCCCCATCCCATCCCATCCCATCCCATCCCATCCCATCCCATCCCCATCCCCATCCCCATCCCCATCCCCATCCCATCCCCATCCCCATCCCATCTCCATCCCCATCCCATCCCCATCCCCATCCCCTCCCCATCCCCATCCCCATCCCCATCCCATCCCATCCCCATCCCCATCCCCATCCCCATCCCCATCCCCATCCCATCCCATCCCATCCCCATCCCCATCCCCATCCCATCCCATCCCATCCCATCCCATCCCCATCCCCATCCCCATCCCCATCCCCATCCCCATCCCATCCCCATCCCATCCCATCCCATCCCATCCCCATCCCCATCCCCATCCCCATCCCATCCCCATCCCCATCCCCATCCCCATCCCCATCCCATCCCCACCCCCATCCCATCCCATCCCCATCCCCATCCCCATCCCCATCCCATCCCCATCCCATCCCCATCCCATCCCCATCCCATCCCATCCCATCCCATCCCATCCCCATCCCCATCCCATCCCCATCCCATCCCCATCCCCATCCCCATCCCATCCCCATCCCATCCCCATCCCCATCCCACCCCATCCCATCCCAATCCCATACACTCATGAAGAGCTCATATGAAGGATCCCCGGGCTGTGGTGGGGCAACGACGGCATCCAGGAGGATCTGCCCTGGTACGGGTGGGCACAGTCGCACTGACACCAGTTTGGACAACTGTTGTTGCACCTCCGGGTCCATGTTCACCACCTCCACGTACCCACTGCGGAACCCGCACCTGCCACGACACAGCGCGTGGTGGCACCGACAGCGACCCACGAGGTGGGCGGATGTAGGGACACGTGGGTGGGAGCCCACGGGTGGAGACCCCAGAAGGTGGGCACCCATGAGTTGGAACCCATGGATAGCAATGGATGGATGGATGGATGGATGGATGGATGGATGGATGGATGGATGGGTGGATGGATGGGTGGATGGATGGATGGATGGATGGATGGATGGATGGATGGATGGATGGGTGGATGGGGACCCATGGAGGAGAAGCCCCTGGATGGGGAACCACAGGTGGGGGGACCTGTGGATGGAGACCCACAGACAGGAACCTACTGAGAGGGACCCACAGATGGGACCCATGGCTGGGGGTCTGTGATGGGAACCCAAGGACAGGAACCTATAGGGAAGGACCCACATATGGGACCTATGGATAGGAGTCCATGATGGGACCCATTGGACAAGGAGCCACCAGGCTGTGGCATCTATGTCCTCTGAGACCCACAGAGCTGTGTTATGTTGTCTCCACAGGGTTGTGGCATCACTACTCTTCATCCCTTGGACCCACAGGGTCATGGCGTCACCATCTCCACCCCTTGGACCCATGGCACCACCATCTCCACCCCTTGGACCCACAGGGTCATGATATCACCGTTTCCATCCCTGGGACCTACAGGGTTGTGGCATCACCACCTCCACCCCTGGGACCCACAAGGTTGTGGCATCACCATCTCCACCTCAAGGGCTCCACAGGGTTGGAGTATCTCCATCACCACCCCTAGGACCCATGGGGCCATGGCATCACCTCCACCCCAAGGGCTCCACAGGGTTGGAGTATCTCCATCCCCACCCCTAGGACCCACGGGGCCACGGCATCACCATCTCCATGTCTGGGACCCACAGAGTCATGGCACCACCTCCACCCCAAGGGCTCCACAGGGTTGGAGTATCTCCATCCCCACCCCTAGGACCCATGGGGCCATGGCATCACCATCTCCACCCCTGGGACCCACAGGGCCACAGCATCACCATCTCCATGTCTGGGACCCACAGGGTCATGGCACCACCTCCACCCCAAGGGCTCCACAGGGCTGGAGTATCTCCATCCCCACCCCTAGGACCCACGGGGCCATGGCATCACCATCTCCACCTCAAGGGCTCCACGGGGTTGGAGTATCTCCATCCCCACCCCTAGGACCCATGGGGCCATGGCATCACCATCTCCACCTCAAGGGCTCCACAGGGTTGGAGTATCTCCATCCCCACCCCTGGGACCCACAGGGCCACGGCATCACCATCTCCATGTCTGGGACCCACAGAGTCATGGCACCACCTCCACCCCAAGGGCTCCACAGGGTTGGAGTATCTCCATCCCCACCCCTAGGACCCATGGGGCCATGGCATCACCATCTCCACCCCTGGGACCCACAGGGCCACAGCATCACCATCTCCATGTCTGGGACCCACAGGGTCATGGCATCACCTCCACCCCAAGGGCTCCACAGGGTTGGAGTATCTCCATCCCCACCCCTAGGACCCATGGGGCCATGGCATCACCATCTCCACCTCAAGGGCTCCACAGGGTTGGAGTATCTCCATCCCCACCCCTAGGACCCATGGGGCCATGGCATCACCATCTCCACCTCAAGGGCTCCACAGGGTTGGAGTATCTCCATCCCCACCCCTAGGACCCATGGGGCCATGGCATCACCATCTCCACCTCAAGGGCTCCACAGGGTTGGAGTATCTCCATCCCCACCCCTGGGACCCACAGGGCCACGGCATCACCATCTCCATGTCTGGGACCCACAGAGTCATGGCACCACCTCCACCCCAAGGGCTCCACAGGGTTGGAGTATCTCCATCCCCACCCCTAGGACCCATGGGGCCATGGCATCACCATCTCCACCCCTGGGACCCACAGGGCCACAGCATCACCATCTCCATGTCTGGGACCCACAGGGTCATGGCATCACCTCCACCCCAAGGGCTCCACAGGGTTGGAGTATCTCCATCCCCACCCCTAGGACCCATGGGGCCATGGCATCACCATCTCCACCTCAAGGGCTCCACAGGGTTGGAATATCTCCATCCCCACCCCTAGGACCCATGGGGCCATGGCATCACCACCTCCACCCTTGGGACCCCCAATGCCATGGCACCACCATCTCCAGCCCAGTGGATCCATGGGGTGATGGCATCCCCATCCCCTACCCATGGCATCACCCAGGAGGTGGTGGCATCGCCATCCCTTGGACACACGGGGCTGCAGCATCTCCCTCCCCATCCCGGATCTGTGGCATCCTTAGGACCCGTGGGCCCATGGCCACCCACAGCCGGGGCGACAGTGGCCAGGGGGCCAGGACCAGCGAGGTGGTGGAACTCACTCGCCCATGAAGCCCTTGGAGACGGAGTGGAAGGAGGCCAGCTCCACCACCTCCGAGTAGGGCGGCCCCATCTCGAACAGCACCTTCTTGAAGGAGTGGAAAGCCGAACCCTCGGCGTAGATGTTGTCCTGGTACACCTGTAGAGGGGGGGGACGGGGGGGTGGTGGGACATCACCCGGACGTCGGGGTCCTCCCGAAGATGGAGGTGGAGGACACTCTGTGGGTCCCACTCACCTCATCGGCCATGAGGAAGAGCTTCTCCTCAAAGGCGAATTTGATGACGTCCTCGATGCACTGTCGGCTCTGTACCTGTCCTGGGGGGGGACACGGCATCAGGGGACATCATGGTGGTGGCACTGGGGGCGGGGGGGGGGGTCCCAGCCCTGGAACCAGCTGGGGTTTGGGGGTTGGGTTTTGGGGGTCACGGTCCCAACCCCGGTACGGGTAGAGCACTGGAGGTCCCAGTCCAACTTGGGGGTCTCAGACCGAGGGTTGCCTTCCCAGTCCTGGGGTCCCATCCCAGTACAAGGGTCCCAGTTCCATCTTGGGGTCCCAGACCAAGAGTCCCCTTCCCAGTCTCGAGGTCGCAGCCCAGAGTCAGGGTCTCAGCCCCAGTGTAGGGGTCCCAGACCAAGGGTCCTCTTCCCAGTCCCAAGGTCCCATCCCAGTCATAGGTCCCAGTGCAGTCTTGGGGTCCCACCCCAGCGCAGGGGTCCCAGTCCAGTTTTGGGGTCCCAGACCAGGGGTCCCCTTCCCAGCTCTGGGGTCCCATCCCATCCCACCTCAAGGGTCCCAGTCCAGTCTTGGGGTCTCAACCCCAGCCCTTGGGGTCTCAGCCCAGCCCAGGGCTCCCAGTCCAGTCTTGGGGTCCCAGACCAGGGGTCCCCTTCCCAATCCTGAGGTCCCATCCCAAAGGTCCCAGTCCCATCTTGGGGTCCCAGCCCAGCCCAGGGGTCCCAGTGCAGCCTTGGAGTCCCAGCCCAGGGGGCCCCTTCCCAGTCCCAAGGTCCCAGCCCAGCCCAGGGGTCCCAGCCCAGCCCAGGGGTCCCAGTCCAGTCTTGGGGTCCCAGTTCAGTCTTGCAGTCTCAGCCCCAACTGAGGGGTCCCAGTTCTGGGGTGCCAGCCCAGCTCAAGGGTCCCAGTCCAGTCTTGGGGTCCCAGCCCAGCCCAGGGCTCCCAGCCCAGGGGTCCCCTTCCCAGCTATGGGGTCCCATCCCAAAGGTCCCAGTCCAGTCTTGGGGTTCCATCCCAAAGGTCCCAGCTCGGTCTTGGGGTCCCAGACCAGGGGTTCCCTTCCCAGTCCTGAGGTCCCATACCAAAGGTCTCAGTCCAGTCTTGGGGTTCCATCCCAAAGGTCCCAGTCCAGTCTTGGGGTCCCAGACCAGGGGTCCCCTTCCCAGTCCTGAAGTCCCATCCCAAAGGTCCCAGTCCAGTCTTGGGGTTCCATCCCAAAGGTCCCAGCCTAGTCTTGGGGTCCCAGACCAGGGGTCCCCTTCCCAGTCCGGAGGTCCCATGGTCCCATCCCAAAGGTCTCAGCCCAGTCTTGGGGTCAAAGACCAGGGGTCCCATTCCCAGTCCGGAGGTCCCATCCCAAAGTTCCCAGCCCAGTCCTGGGGTCAAAGACCAGGGGTCACCTTCCCAGCTATGGGGTCCCATCCCAAAGGTCCCAGCCCAGTCTTGGGGTCCCAGCCCAGGGGCCACCTTCCCAGCTATGGGGTCCCATCCCAAAGGTCCCAGCCCAGTCCTGGGGTCAAAGACCAGGGGTCCCCTTCCCAGTCCTGAGGTCCCATCCCAAAGGTCCCAGCCCAGTCTTGGGATTCCATCCCAAAGGTCTGAGCCCAGTCTTGTGGTCCCAGCCCAGGGGCCACCTTCCCAGCTATGGGGTCCCATCCCAAAGGTCCCAGCCCAGTCCTGGGGTCAAAGACCAGGGGTCCCCTTCCCAGTCCGGAGGTCCCATCCCAAAGTTCCCAGCCCAGTCCTGGGGTCAAAGACCAGGGGTCACCTTCCCAGCTATGGGGTCCCATCCCAAAGGTCCCAGCCCAGTCTTGGGGTTCCATCCCAAAGGTCCCAGCCCAGTCTTGGGGTCCCAGACCAGGGGCCACCTTCCCAGCTATGGGGTCCCATCCCAAAGGTCCCAGCCCAGTCCTGGGGTCAAAGACCAGGGGTCCCCTTCCCAGTCCTGAGGTCCCATCCCAAAGGTCCCAGCCCAGTCTTGGGATTCCATCCCAAAGGTCTGAGCCCAGTCTTGTGGTCCCAGCCCAGGGGCCACCTTCCCAGCTATGGGGTCCCATCCCAAAGGTCCCAGTCCAGTCTTGGGGTTCCATCCCAAAGGTCCCAGCCCAGTCTTGGGGTCAAAGACCAGGGGTCCCCTTCCCAGCTACGGGGTCCCATCCCAAAGGTCCCAGCCCAGTCTTGGGGTCCCAGCCCAGGGGCCACCTTCCCAGCTATGGGGTCCCATCCCAAAGGTCCCAGCCCAGCCCAGGGGTCCCCTCCCCGAGTACCGGTGGGGTTGCCGGGATTGATGATGCAGAGGACGCGGGGACAGCAGTGCTGGCGTCCCTCGACCAGCGCCCGCCGCAGCTCGGCCACATCCAGCGCCCAACAGTGCTCCTCGTCCAGGTAATAGTTGAGCTGAACGGCGCTGAGTTCGGCAATGGCGGCCGAGTAGAGGGGGTACTGCGGGATGGGGATGAGCACCCCCGTGCGCGACTGCCCCGACCCGGACACCAGCAGCTTCAGGATGCTCTGCGAGGGGGGGAGAGGGACAGCGCGGGCATGGGGACGGTGTGGGGACAGGGATGGTGTGGGCATGGGGACGGTGTGGGAACAGGGGGACAGGGATGGTGTGGGCATGGGGTGGTGTGGGGACAGGGACAGTGTGGGGATGGGGACGGTGTGGGGACAGGGATGGTGTGGGCATGGGGACGGTGTGGGGACGGGGACAGTGTGGGGACAGGGATGGTGTGGGGATGGGGACAGCGTGGGGACAGGGAGGGTGTGGGCATTGGGGTGGTGTGGGGACGGGGATGGTGTGGGGACAGGGATGGTGTGGGCATGGGGACAGTGTGGGGACAGGGATGGTGGGGGCATGGGGACGGTGTGGGGACGGGGACAGTGTGGGGACAGGGATGGTGTGGGCATGGGGACGGTGTGGGGACAGGGATGGTGTGGGCATGGGATGGTGTGGGGACAGGGATGGTGTGGGCATGGGATGGTGTGGGGACAGGGACAGTGTGGGGATGGGGATGGTGTGGGCATGGGGACAGCATGGGGACAGGGAGAGTGTGGGCATGGGATGGTGTGGGGACAGGGAGGGTGTGGGCATGGGGACGGTGTGGGGACAGGGATGGTGTGGGCATGGGGACGGCGTGGGGACAGGGAGAGTGTGGGCACAGGGATGGTGTGGGGACAGGGAGGGTGTGGGGACAGGGATGGTGTGGGCATGGGGACGGTGTGGGGACGGGGATAGTGTGGGGACAGGGACTGTGTGGGCATGGGGACGGTGTGGGGACAGGGATGGTGTGGGGACAGGGATGGTGTGGGCATGGGATGGTGTGGGGACAGTGACGGTGTGGGGACGGGGATGGTGTGGGGACGGGGATGGTGTGGGGACAGGGATGGTGTGGGCATGGGATGGTGTGGGCAGGGGGAGAGTGTGGGGACGGGGATGGTGTGGGGACAGGGATGGTGTGGGCATGGGGACAGCGTGGGGACAGTGTGGGGACAGGGAGAGCGTGGGCATGGGGATGGTGTGGGGACGGGGACAGTGTGGGGACAGGGAGAGTGTGGGCATGGGGACGGTGTGGGGACAGGGATGGTGTGGGGACGGGGACGGTGTAGGGACGGGGATGGTGTGGGGACAGGGATGGTGTGGGCATGGGGACAGTGTGGGGACAGGGGTGATGGTGGCACTGGGGTGGCATGGGGACAGTGTGGGGACAGGGGTGATGGTGGCACTGGGGTGGCACGGGGACAGTGTGGGGACAGGGGTGATGGTGGCGCTGGGGTGGCATGGGGACAGGAAAGGTGGTGGCACTGGGATGGCATGGGGAGGGTGTGGGGACAGCGGTGATGGTGGCACTGGGGTGGCACAAGGACAGTGTGGGGACAGGAATGGTGGTGGCACTGGGGTGGCACAGGGACTGTGTGGGGACAAGGGTGATGGTGGCACTGGGGTGGCACGGGGACAGGGTGGGGACAGGGAAGATGGTGGCCCTGGGGTGGCAGGGGGAGAGGAAAGGTGGTGGCACTGGGGTGGCATGGGGACAGTGTGGGGACAGAGAAGATGGTAGCACTGGGGTGGCACGGGGACAGGAAAGGTGGTGGCACTGGGGTGGCACGGGGACAGTGTGGGGACAGGGGTGATGGTGGCACTGGGGTGGCACGGGGACGGTGTGGGGACAGGGGTGATGGTGGCCCTGGGGTGGCACGGGGACAGTGTGGAGACAGAGAAGATGGTGGCCCTGGGGTGGCACGGGGACAGGGCCAGCGTGCCAGGAGCCCGGTGACAGCAGCTCCGGGGGCAGGACGCTGCCGGGGGCCCCTTTGGGGACACCGCTGAGGACGGCCACTGCCACACCTCCTCCTCAATGCCACCACCGCCCCCTCCCCCAATCCCGGCACTGCCGGTGACGGCGCCGATGCCAACTCCGGCACAAAAGTCCCTTTGTGACCGTCCGCCGTGGGAACGGCCAGCGGGTGGGCAACCAGCCCGGGGGGGTGCCATTGAGGTGTCCCCTCGCCGCACCTCTCCCCGTGTCCCCTTCATGTCCCCGTCCCCGTACCACGATGGCGTCGCTGGCGCCGGTGGCGAGGAAGATGTCCTGCGGTTTGGCGGTGACACCGCCGTCCCGTCGCCGGAGGAAACGCGCCACGTCTTCTCGTACCAGTTCGATGCCGGGACTGGAGCTGTAGGCACCTGGAAGGGGGACATAATAAAGGGGGGGTGGGGGGGTGACATCGGAGATCCCGGAGGTGACAACGGGTGTTGTCACCAAACCTCGACGGGCGCTCACCGGCGCTTTGCCCGTTACACGCCGCCAGTAGGCGACGGGCCCGATCCTTGGCGTCATCGGGGATGGTGGGTTCCGTCAGCAGTTCCGGGTACAGGCAGAGGGCTGTCACCTTTTGGGGACAAAGACGGAGGTCAAAAGGAGAGAGGTTGAGCACCGGAGATGAAGGTGACATCTCCGCGTCACCGGTGTCCCCTGTGTGTGTCCCCCTCCCCCCCCCGAAGGCCGCGGGGGGTACCTGGCGGAGGAAGGTGATGGGTTTCTGTCCCATGGCGTGGGCGTCACCGATGTTGGCCTTGATGACCTCCGGGAAGGGTTTGGGGACACCCTGCGGGGACAGGGGGACAGGGATGAGGACAGGGATGGGGATGGGGACAGGGACAAATATGGGGACAGGGGACAGGGATGGGGACAGGGATAGGGGGACGGGGATGGGGGGATGGGGATGGGGACAGGGATGGGGACAGGGACGGGGACAGGGACAAATATGGGGACAGGGACAAAGATAGGGACAGGGGGACAGGGATGGGGACAGCGATGGGGACAGGGACAAATATGGGGACAGGGACAAATATGGGGACAGGGGACAGGGATGGGGACAGGGGGACAGGGTCAGAGATGGGGACAGGGACAAATATGGGGACAGGGGACAGGGATGGGGACATGGATGGGGGGACGGGGATGGGGACAGGGATGGGGACAGGGGACAGGGATGGGGACAGGGACAAATATGGGGACAGGGACAAAGATAGGGACAGGGGACAGGGATGGGGACAGGGACAGGGGGACGGGGATGGGGGGATGGGGATGGGGATGGGGACAGTGATGGGGACAGGGACAGGGTCAGAGATGGGGACAGGGGGACAGGAACGGGGACAGGGACAAATATGGGGACAGGGGACAGGGATGAGGACACAGGGATGGGGACAGGGACAAATATGGGGACAGGGGGACAGGGATGGGGACAGGGACGGGGGGATGGGGACAGGGAACAGGGGACAGGGACGGGGACAGGGACAGGGACAGGGACAGGGTCAGAGATGGGGACAGGGGGACAGGAACGGGGACAGGGACAAATATGGGAACAGGGGACAGGGATGGGGGACAGGGATGGGGACAGGGGACAGGGACAGGGACAAATATGGGGACAGGGACAAAGATAGGGACAGGGGGACAGGGATGGGGACAGGGATGGGGACAGGGACGGGGACAGGGACAAATATGGGAACAGGGGACAGGGATGGGGGGACAGGGATGGGGACAGGGATGGGGACAGGGGACAGGGACGGGGACAGGGACAAATATGGGGACAGGGACAAAGATAGGGACAGGGGACAGGGACGGGGACAGGGATGGGGGACAGGGACGGGGATGGGGACAGGGATGGGGACAGGGGATGGGGACAGGGGACAGGGGACAGGGGACAGGGATGGGGACAGGGGACAGGGATGGGGGGACAGGGACGGGGATGGGGACAGGGATGGGGACAGGGGACAGGGATGGGGACGGGGGACAGGAATGGGGACAGGGACAAATATGGGGACAGGGACAAAGATAGGGACAGGGGACAGGGACGGGGACAGGGACGGGGATGGGGACAGGGACAAATATGGGGACAGGGGACAGGGACAGGGACAGGGGACAGGGATGGGGACAGGGATGGGGACAGGGATGGGGACATGGATGGGGGGACGGGGATGGGGACAGGGATGGGGACAGGGGACAGGGACGGGGACAGGGACGGGGATGGGGACAGGGACAAATATGGGGACAGGGACAGGGGACAGGAATGGGGACAGGGACAAATATGGGGACAGGGGACAGGGACAGGGACAGGGGACAGGGATGGGGACAGGGATGGGGACAGGGATGGGGACATGGATGGGGGGACAGGGATGGGGACAGGGACAGGGACAGGGGACAGGGATGGGGACAGGGACAGGGGACAGGGATGGGGACAGGGATGGGGACAGGGATGGGGACAGGGATGGGGACAGGGGACAGGGACGGGAACAGGGACAAATATGGGGACAGGGACAAAGATAGGGACAGGGGACAGGGACGGGGACAGGGGACAGGGATGGGGACAGGGGTCAGGATCCGGCCACCCCCAGGCTGGGGTGGCACTGCTGGGGTGGGGGTGACACCACCAGAGGGGTGACCCCCATGTCCTGGTGGCACCCCGGTGTCCCCTGCCCCGGGGGGGGGGGGGGGGACGGGACACTGGGGATACTGGGACATGGGGACACTGGGGACACTGGGGACACTGGGACATGGGGACACAGGGACATGGGACCTTGGGGACACTGGGGATACTGGGGATACTGGGACATGGGGGCACTGGGGACACAAGGACCTTGGGGACACTGGGACACTGGGACATGGGGACACTGGGGATACTGGGACATGGGGACACAGGGACATGGGGGCACTGGTGACACTGGGACACAGGGGACACAGGGAAATGGGACCTAGGGGATACTGGGGATACTGGGAATGGGGACACTGCTGATACTGGGACGTGGGGACACAGGGACATGGGACCTTGGGGACACTGGGGATACTGGGGATACTGGGACATGGGGACACAGGGACATGGGACCTTGGGGACACTGGGGATACTGGGGATACTGGGAATGGGAACACTGCTGATACTGGGATGTGGGGACACAGGGACATGGGACCTTGGGGACACTGGGGATACTGGGGATACTGGGACATGGGGACAAAGGGACACAGGGACCCTGGGACACAGGGATACTGGGGATACTGGGAATGGGGACACAGGGACACTGGGACACAGGGACATGGGACCTTTGGGACACTGGGGATACTGGGAATACTGGGAATGGGGACACTGGTGACACTGGGACACAGGGGACACAGGGAAATGGGACCTAGGGGATACTGGGAATACTGGGACATGGGGACACAGGGACATGGGGACACTGGTGACACTGGGACACAGGGAAATGGGACCTAGGGGATACTGGGGATACTGGGAATGGGGACACTGCTGATACTGGGATGTGGGGACACAGGGACATGGGACCTTGGGGACACTGGGGATACTGGGGATACTGGGACATGGGGACAAAGGGACACAGGGACCCTGGGACACAGGGACACTGGGGATACTGGGAATGGGGACACAGGGACACTGGGACACAGGGACATGGGACCTTTGGGACACTGGGGATACTGGGAATACTGGGAATGGGGACACTGGTGACACTGGGACACAGGGGACACAGGGAAATGGGACCTAGGGGATACTGGGAATACTGGGACATGGGGACACAGGGACATGGGGACACTGGTGACACTGGGACACAGGGAAATGGGACCTAGGGGATACTGGGGATACTGGGAATGGGGACACTGCTGATACTGGGATGTGGGGACACAGGGACACGGGACCTTGGGGACACTGGGGATACTGGGAACACTGGGAATGGGGACACAGGGACACGGGGACCTTGGGGACACCGGGACGTGGGGACACGGGGACAGCCCGGGGGGGGGGGGGGTGACCTCAGCCTGGCAGCGCCTGTCCCCAACTCCCGCTGCCACGTCCCCCAATCAGCCCCGCGGTGGCCCTCGGGCCACCTCCCGCCCAACCCCGGACTTTGGCCACCTCCGCGGGGGGGGGGGGCCGGGGGGGGGGGGGGACGGACACACGGACTCTGCCCCCCCCCCACCCCCCCCCAATTGTCACCTCCCCCTGTCACCCCCCTCCCCGGGTGCGCTTCTGCGTGGGGACCCCATCGGTGTCCCCAAGGGACCCCCCCCCCCCTTATGGTGTCCCCTCCCCCCCCCTATGGTGTCCCCACCCCCCCTTAAGGTGTCCCCAACCCACCTGGGCACCTGTCCACCCCCCCCCCCCCCCCCCCGTGGTGT
>NW_028127885.1:0-82748 GCF_965231255.1 Vanellus vanellus
CAGACAATTTGGCCCTCTCTGCTTTCCTGCAGACTCTATCCTCAAAAGCACCTTTTCTCACTCTCAGCAGCCTCCGGAGCAAAAAAGACAAACGTCCAGCTTTTGCTGCCACAGCAAAGGTGCCAGCGGGGAAAAGTGATGCTGGTCCTCACTGCCTCCTGGAAACCCTTCAAATGCCCCAGACAATTTGGCCCTCTCTGCTTTCCTGCAGAATCTATCCTCAAAAGCACTTTTTTTCACTTTCGGCGATGTTTGGAGCCAAAAGGAAAAACTTCCAGCTTTTGCTGCCACAGCAAAGGTGCCAACGGGGAAAAGTGATGCTGGTCCTCACTTCCTCCTGGACCCCTTCAAATGCCTCAGACAATTTGGCCCTCTCTTCTTTCCTGCGGACTCTATCGTCAAAAGCAACTTTTCTCACTCTCAGCAGCCTCCGGATCAAAAAAGACAAACGTCCAGCTTTTGCTGCCACAGCAAAGGTGCCAGCGGGGAAAAGTGATTCTGGTCCTCACTGTCTCCTGGAACCCCTTCAAATGCCCCAGACAATTTGGCCCTCTCTGCTTTCCTGCAGAATCTATCCTCAAAAGCACTTTTTTTCACTTTCGGCGATGTTTGGAGCCAAAAGGAAAAACTTCCAGCTTTTGCTGCCACAGCAAAGGTGCCAACGGGGAAAAGTGATGCTGGTCCTCACTTCCTCCTGGAACCCCTTCAAATGCCTCAGACAATTTGGCCCTCTCTTCTTTCCTGCGGACTCTATCGTCAAAAGCAACTTTTCTCACTCTCAGCAGCCTCCGGATCACAAAAGACAAACGTCCAGCTTTTGCTGCCACAGCAAAGGTGCCAGCGGGGAAAAGTGATGCTGGTCCTCACTGCCTCCTGGAAACCCTTCAAATGCCCCGGACAATTTGGCCCTCTCTGCTTTCCTGCAGAATCTATCCTCAAAAGCACTTTTTTTCACTTTCGGCGATGTTTGGAGCCAAAAGGAAAAAACTTCCAGCTTTTGCTGCCACAGCAAAGGTGCCAACGGGGAAAAGTGATGCTGGTCCTCACTTCCTCCTGGAACCCCTTCAAATGCCTCAGACAATTTGGCCCTCTCTTCTTTCCTGCGGACTCTATCGTCAAAAGCAACTTTTCTCACTCTCAGCAGCCTCCGGAGCAAAAAAGACAAACGTCCAGCTTTTGCTGCCACAGCAAAGGTGCCAGCGGGGAAAAGTGATGCTGGTCCTCACTGTCTCCTGGAAACCCTTCAAATGCCCCAGACAATTTGGCCCTCTCTGCTTTCCTGCAGAATCTATCCTCAAAAGCACTTTTTTTCACTTTCGGCGGTGTTTGGAGCTAAAAAGACAAACGTCCAGCTTTTGCTGCCACAGCAAAGGTGCCAGCAGGGAAAAGTGATGCTGGTCCTCACTGCCTCCTGGAACCCCTTCAAATGCCCCAGACAATTTGGCCCTCTCTGCTTTCCTGCAGAATCTATCCTCAAAAGCACCTTTTCTCACTCTCAGCAGCCTCCGGAGCAAAAAAGAAAAACATCCAGCTTTTGCTGCCAGAGCAAAAGTGCCAGCGTTGAAAAGTGATGCTGGTCCTCACTGCCTCCTGGAACCCCTTCAAATGCCCCAGACAATTTAGCCCTCTCTGCTTTCCCGCGGACGCTATCGTCAAAAGGACTTTTTTCACTTTCGGCGGTGTTTGGAGCAAAAAAGACAAACGTCCAGCTTTTGCTGCCACAGCAAAGGTGCCAGCGGGGAAAAGTGATGCTGGTCCTCACTGCCTCCTGGAAACCCTTCAAATGCCCCAGACAATTTGGCCCTCTCTGCTTTTTTGCAGACTCTATCCTCAAAAGCACCTTTTCTCACTTTCTGCGCTGTTTGGAGCTAAAAAGTCATACGTCCAGCTTTTGCTGCCACAACAAAGGTGCCAGCGGGGAAAAGTGATGCTGGTCCTCACTGCCTTCTGGAACCCCTTCAAATGCCCCAGACAATTTGGCCCTCTCTGCTTTCCTGCAGAGTCATTCGTCAAAAGGATCTTTTTTCACTTTCGGCGCTGTTTGGAGCAAAAAAGTCATACGTCCAGCTTTTGCTGCCACAGCAAAGTGCCAGCGGGGAAAGTGATGCTGGTCCTCACTGCCTCCTGGAACCCCTTCAAATGCCCCAGACAATTTGGCCCTCTCTGCTTTCCTGCAGACTCTATCCTCAAAAGCACCTTTTCTCACTCTCAGCAGCCTCCGGAGCAAAAAAGACAAACGTCCAGCTTTTGCTGCCACAGCAAAGGTGCCAGCGGGGAAAAAGTGATGCTGGTCCTCACTGCCTCCTGGAAACCCTTCAAATGCCCCAGACAATTTGGCCCTCTCTGCTTTCCTGCAGAATCTATCCTCAAAAGCACTTTTTTTCACTTTCGGCGATGTTTGGAGCCAAAAGGAAAAACTTCCAGCTTTTGCTGCCACAGCAAAGGTGCCAACGGGGAAAAGTGATGCTGGTCCTCACTTCCTCCTGGACCCCTTCAAATGCCTCAGACAATTTGGCCCTCTCTTCTTTCCTGCGGACTCTATCGTCAAAAGCAACTTTTCTCACTCTCAGCAGCCTCCGGATCAAAAAAGACAAACGTCCAGCTTTTGCTGCCACAGCAAAGGTGCCAGCGGGGAAAAGTGATTCTGGTCCTCACTGTCTCCTGGAACCCCTTCAAATGCCCCAGACAATTTGGCCCTCTCTGCTTTCCTGCAGAATCTATCCTCAAAAGCACTTTTTTTCACTTTCGGCGATGTTTGGAGCCAAAAGGAAAAACTTCCAGCTTTTGCTGCCACAGCAAAGGTGCCAACGGGGAAAAGTGATGCTGGTCCTCACTTCCTCCTGGAACCCCTTCAAATGCCTCAGACAATTTGGCCCTCTCTTCTTTCCTGCGGACTCTATCGTCAAAAGCAACTTTTCTCACTCTCAGCAGCCTCCGGATCACAAAAGACAAACGTCCAGCTTTTGCTGCCACAGCAAAGGTGCCAGCGGGGAAAAGTGATGCTGGTCCTCACTGCCTCCTGGAAACCCTTCAAATGCCCCGGACAATTTGGCCCTCTCTGCTTTCCTGCAGAATCTATCCTCAAAAGCACTTTTTTTCACTTTCGGCGATGTTTGGAGCCAAAAGGAAAAACTTCCAGCTTTTGCTGCCACAGCAAAGGTGCCAACGGGGAAAAGTGATGCTGGTCCTCACTTCCTCCTGGAACCCCTTCAAATGCCTCAGACAATTTGGCCCTCTCTTCTTTCCTGCGGACTCTATCGTCAAAAGCAACTTTTCTCACTCTCAGCAGCCTCCGGAGCAAAAAAGACAAACGTCCAGCTTTTGCTGCCACAGCAAAGGTGCCAGCAGGGAAAAGTGATGCTGGTCCTCACTGCCTTCTGGAACCCCTTCAAATGCCCCAGACAATTTGGCCCTCTCTGCTTTCATGCAGACTCTATCCTCAAAAGCACCTTTTTTCACTCTCAGCAGCCTCCGGAGCAAAAAAGAAAAACATCCAGCTTTTGCTGCCAGAGCAAAAGTGCCAGCGTTGAAAAGTGATGCTGGTCCTCACTGCCTCCTGGAACCCCTTCAAATGCCCCAGACAATTTAGCCCTCTCTGCTTTCCCGCGGACGCTATCATCAAAAGGACCTTTTCTCACTTTCTGCGCTGTTTGGAGCTAAAAAGTCATACGTCCAGCTTTTGCTGCCACAACAAAGGTGCCAGCGGGGAAAAGTGATGCTGGTCCTCACTGCCTTCTGGAACCCCTTCAAATGCCCCAGACAATTTGGCCCTCTCTGCTTTCCTGCAGAGTCATTCGTCAAAAGGATCTTTTTTCACTTTCGGCGCTGTTTGGAGCAAAAAAGTCATACGTCCAGCTTTTGCTGCCACAGCAAAGTGCCAGCGGGGAAAAGTGATGCTGGTCCTCACTGCCTCCTGGAACCCCTTCAAATGCCCCATACAATTTGGCCCTCTCTGCTTTCCTGCAGACTCTATCCTCAAAAGCACCTTTTCTCACTCTCAGCAGCCTCCGGAGCAAAAAAGACAAACGTCCAGCTTTTGCTGCCACAGCAAAGGTGCCAGCGGGGAAAAGTGATGCTGGTCCTCACTGCCTCCTGGAAACCCTTCAAATGCCCCAGACAATTTGGCCCTCTCTGCTTTCCTGCAGAATCTATCCTCAAAAGCACTTTTTTTCACTTTCGGCGATGTTTGGAGCCAAAAGGAAAAACTTCCAGCTTTTGCTGCCACAGCAAAGGTGCCAGCGGGGAAAAGTGATGCTGGTCCTCACTTCCTCCTGGACCCCTTCAAATGCCTCAGACAATTTGGCCCTCTCTTCTTTCCTGCGGACTCTATCGTCAAAAGCAACTTTTCTCACTCTCAGCAGCCTCCGGATCAAAAAAGACAAACGTCCAGCTTTTGCTGCCACAGCAAAGGTGCCAGCGGGGAAAAGTGATTCTGGTCCTCACTGTCTCCTTGAACCCCTTCAAATGCCCCAGACAATTTGGCCCTCTCTGCTTTCCTGCAGAATCTATCCTCAAAAGCACTTTTTTTCACTTTTGGCGGTGTTTGGAGCTAAAAAGACAAACGTCCAGCTTTTGCTGCCACAGCAAATGTGCCAGCAGGGAAAAGTGATGCTGGTCCTCACTGCCTCCTGGAACCCCTTCAAATGCCCCAGACAATTTGGCCCTCTCTGCTTTCATGCAGACTCTATCCTCAAAAGCACCTTTTCACAGTCTCGTCAGCCTCCGTAGCAAAAAAGACAAACGTCCAGCTTTTGCTGCCACAGCAAAGGTGCCAGCGGGGAAAAGTGATGCTGGTCCTCACTGCCTCCTGGAACCCCTTCAAATGCCCCAGACAATTTGGCCCTCTCTGCTTTCCTGCAGAGTCATTCGTCAAAAGGATCTTTTTTCACTTTCGGCGGTGTTTGGAGCAAAAAAGTCATACGTCCAGCTTTTGCTGCCACAGCAAAGGTGCCAGCGGGGAAAAGAGATGCTGGTCCTCACTGCCTCCTGGAACCCCTTCAAATGCCCCAGACAATTTAGCCCTCTCTGCTTTTTTGCAGACTCTATCCTCAAAAGCACCTTTTCTCACTTTCTGCGCTGTTTGGAGCTAAAAAGTCATACGTCCAGCTTTTGCTGCCACAGCAAAGGTGCCACCAGGGAAAAGTGATGCTGGTCCTCACTGCCTCCTGGAACCCCTTCAAATGCCCCAGACAATTTAGCCCTCTCTGCTTTCCTGCAGACTCTATCCTCAAAAGCACCTTTTTTCACTCTCAGCAGCCTCCGGAGCAAAAAAGAAAAACGTCCAGCTTTTGCTGCCACAGCAAAGGTGCCAGCGGGGAAAAGTGATGCTGGTCCTCACTGCCTCCTGGAAACCCTTCAAATGCCCCAGACAATTTGGCCCTCTCTGCTTTTTTGCAGACTCTATCCTCAAAAGCACCTTTTCTCACTTTCTGCGCTGTTTGGAGCTAAAAAGTCATACGTCCAGCTTTTGCTGCCACAGCAAAGGTGCCAGCGGGGAAAAGTGATGCTGGTCCTCCCTGCCTCCTGGAACCCCTTCAAATGCCTCAGACAATTTGGCCCTCTCTTCTTTCCTGCGGACTCTATCGTCAAAAGCAACTTTTCTCACTCTCAGCAGCCTCCGGGGCAAAAAAGACAAACATCCAGCTTTTGCTGCCACAGCAAAGGTGCCAGCGGGGAAAAGTGATGCTGGTCCTCACGGTCTCCTGGAACCCCTTCAAATGCCCCAGACAATTTGGCCCTCTCTGCTTTCCTGCAGACTCTATCCTCAAAAGCAATTTTTTTTCACTTTCGGCGATGTTTGGAGCAAAAAGGACAAACGTCCAGCTTTTGCTGCCACAGCAAAGGTGCAAACGGGGAAAAGTGATGCTGGTCCTCACTGTCTCCTGGAACCCCTTCAAATGCCCCAGACAGTTGGGCCCTCTCTGCTTTCATGCAGACTCTATCCTCAAAAGCACATTTTCACAGTCTCGTCAGCCTCCGTAGCAAAAAAGACAAACGTCCAGCTTTTGCTGCCACAGCAAAGGTGCCAGCGGGGAAAAGTGATGCTGGTCCTCACTGCCTCCTGGAACCCCTTCAAATGCCCCAGACAATTTCACCCTCTCTTCTTTCCTGTGGACGCTATCGTCAAAAGGAACTTGTTTCACTTTCGGCGGTGTTTGGAGCAAAAAAGTCATACGTCCAGCTCTTGCTGCCACAGCAAAGGTGCCAGCGGGGAAAAGTGATGCTGGTCCTCACTGCCTCCTGGAACCCCTTCAAATGCCCCAGACAATTTGGCCCTCTCTGCTTTTCTGCAGACTCCATCCTCAAAAGCACCTTTTCAAAGTCACGGCAGCTTACGGAGAAAAAAAGACAAACATCCAGCTTTTGCTGCCAGAGCAAAAGTGCCAGCGTTTAAAAGTGATGCTGGTCCTCACTGCCTCCTGGAACCCCTTCAAATGCCCCAAACAATTTAGCCCTCTATTCTTTCCCGCGGACGCTATCATCAAAAGGACCTTTTTTCACTTTCGGAGGTGTTTAGAGCAAAAAAGACAAACGTCCAGCTTTTGCTGCCACAGCAAAGGTGCCAGCGGGGAAAAGTGATGCTGGTCCTCACTGCCTCCTGGAACCCCTTCAAATGCCTCAGACAATTTGGCCCTCTCTGCTTTTTTACACACTCTATCGTCAAAAGCACCTTTTTCCACTTTCAGCGGTGTTTGGAGCAAAAAAGACAAACGTCCATCTTTTGCTGCCAGAGCAAAGGTGCCAGCGGGGAAAACTGATGCTCGTCCTCCCTGCCTCCTGGAACCCCTTCAAATGCCCCAGACAATTTGGCCCTCTCTGCTTTCCTGCAGAGTCATTCGTCAAAAGGTTCTTTTTTCACTTTCGGCGGTGTTTGGAGCAAAAATGTCATACGTCCAGCTTTTGCTGCCACAGCAAAGGTGCCAGCGGGGAAAAGTGAAGCTGGTCTTCACTGCCTCCTGGAACCCCTTCAAATGCCCCAGACAATTTGGCCCTCTCTGCTTTCCTGCGGACTCTATCCTCAAAAGCACCTTTTCTAACTCTCAGCAGCCGCCGGAGCAAAAAAGACAAACATCCAGCTTTTGCTGCCACAGCAAAGGTGCCAGCGGGGAAAAGTGATGCTGGTCCTCACTGCCTCCTGGAAACCCTTCAAATGCCCCAGACAATTTAGCCCTCTCTGCTTTCCTGCAGACTCTATCCTCAAAAGCACCTTTTTTCACTTTCGGCGGTGTTTGGAGCAAAAAAGACAAACGTCCAGCTTTTGCTGCCACAGCAAAGTGCCAGCGGGGAAAAGTGATGCTGGTCCTCACTGCCTCCTGGAACCCCTTCAAATGCCCCAGACAATTTGGCCCTCTCTGCTTTCCTGCGGGCTCTATCGTCAAAAGCACCTTTTTTCACTTTCGACGGTGTTTGCAGCAAAAAAGACAAACGTCCATCTTTTGCTGCCACAGCAAAGGTGCCAGCGGGGAAAAGTGATGCTGGTCCTCCCTGCCTCCTGGAACCCCTTCAAATGCCCCAGACAATTTGGCCCTCTTTGCTTTCCTGCAAAGTCATTCGTCAAAAGGATCTTGTTTCACTTTCGGCGGTGTTTGGAGCAAAAAAGTCATATGTCCAGCTTTTGCTGCCACAGCAAAGGTGCCAGCGGGGAAAAGTGATGCTGGTCCTCACTGCCTCCTGGAACCCCTTCAAATGCCCCAGACAATTTGGCCCTCTCTGCTTTCCTGCAGACTCCATCCTCAAAAGCACCTTTTCACAGTCTTGGCAGCCTCCGGAAAAAAAAAGACAAACATCCAGCTTTTGCTGCCAGAGCAAAAGTGCCAGCGTTGAAAAGTGATGCTGGTCCTCACTGCCTCCTGGAAAACCCTTCAAAATGCCCCAGACAATTTAGCCCTCTCTTCTTTCCCGCGGACGCTATCGTCAAAAGGACCTTTTTTCACTTTCGTCGGTGTTTGGAGCAAAAAAGACAAACGTCCAGCTTTTGCTGCCACAGCAAAGGTGCCAGCGGGGAAAAGTGATGCTGGTCCTCACTGCCTCCTGGAACCCCTTCAAATGCCCCAGACAATTTGGCCCTCTCTGCTTTCCTGCAGAATCTATCCTCAAAAGCACCTTTTTTCACTTTCGGCGGTGTTTGGAGCTAAAAAGACAAACGTCCAGCTTTTGCTGCCACAGCAAAGGTACCAGCGGGGAAAAGTGATGCTGGTCCTCACTGCCTCCTGGAACCCCTTCAAATGCCCCAGACAATTTGGCCCTCTCTGCTTTCCTGCAGAGTCATTCGTCAAAAGGATCTTTTTTCACTTTCGGCGGTGTTTGGAGCAAAAAAGTCATACGTGCAGCTTTTGCTTCCACAGCAAAGGTGCCAGCGGGGAAAAGTGATGCTGGTCCTCACTGCCTCCTGGAACCCCTTCAAATGCCCCAAACAATTTGGCCCTCTCTGCTTTCCTGCAGACTCTATCCTCAAAAGCACTTTTTTTCACCCTCAGCAGCCTCCGGAGCAAAAAAGAAAAACATCCAGCTTTTGCTGCCAGAGCAAAAGTGCCAGCGTTGAAAAATGATGCTGGTCCTCACTGCCTCCTGGAACCCCTTCAAATGCCCCAGACAATTTAGCCCTCTCTGCTTTCCCGCGGACGCTATCGTCAAAAGGACCTTTTTTCACTTTCGTCGGTGTTTGGAGCAAAAAAGACAAACGTCCAGCTTTTGCTGCCACAGCAAAGGTGCCAGCGGGGAAAAGTGATGCTGGTCCTCACTGCCTCCTGGAACCCCTTCAAATGCCCCAGACAATTTGGCCCTCTCTGCTTTCCTGCAGACTCTATCCTCAAAAGCAACATTTTTCATTTTCGGCGGTGTTTTGAGCAAAAAAGACAAACGTCCAGCTTTTGCTGCCACAGCAAAGTGCCAGCGGGGAAAAGTGATGCTGGTCCTCACTGCCTCCTGGAACCCCTTCAAATGCCCCAGACAATTTGGCCCTCTCTGCTTTCCTGCAGACTCTATCCTCAAAAGCACCTTTTCTCACTCTCAGCAGCCTCCGGATCACAAAAGACAAACGTCCAGCTTTTGCTGCCACAGCAAAGGTGCCAGCGGGGAAAAGTGATGCTGCTCCTCACTGCCTCCTGGAAACCCTTCAAATGCCCCAGACAATTTGGCCCTCTCTGCTTTCCTGCAGAATCTATCCTCAAAAGCACTTTTTTTCACTTTCGGCGATGTTTGGAGCCAAAAGGAAAAACTTCCAGCTCTTGCTGCCACAGCAAAGGTGCCAACGGGGAAAAGTGATGCTGGTCCTCACTTCCTCCTGGAACCCCTTCAAATGCCTCAGACAATTTGGCCCTCTCTGCTTTCCTGCAGACTCTATCCTCAAAAGCACCTTTTCTCACTCTCAGCAGCCTCCAGAGCAAAAAAGACAAACATCCAGCTTTTGCTGCCACAGCAAAGGTGCCAGAGGGGAAAAGTGATGCTGGTCCTCACTGCCTCCTGGAAACCCTTCAAATGCCCCAGACAATTTGGCCCTCTCTGCTTTTTTGCAGACTCTATCCTCAAAAGCACCTTTTCTCACTTTCTGCGCTGTTTGGAGCTAAAAAGTCATACGTCCAGCTTTTGCTGCCACAGCAAAGGTGCCACCAGGGAAAAGTGATGCTGGTCCTCACTGCCTCCTGGAACCCCTTCAAATGCCCCAGACAATTTAGCCCTCTCTGCTTTCCTGCAGACTCTATCCTCAAAAGCACCTTTTTTCACTCTCAGCAGCCTCCGGAGCAAAAAAGAAAAACGTCCAGCTTTTGCTGCCACAGCAAAGGTGCCAGCGGGGAAAAGTGATGCTGGTCCTCACTGCCTCCTGGAAACCCTTCAAATGCCCCAGACAATTTGGCCCTCTCTGCTTTCCTGCAGAATCTATCCTCAAAAGCACTTTTTTTCACTTTCGGCGATGTTTGGAGCCAAAAGGAAAAACTTCCAGCTTTTGCTGCCACAGCAAAGGTGCCAGCGGGGAAAAGTGATGCTGGTCCTCACTTCCTCCTGGACCCCTTCAAATGCCTCAGACAATTTGGCCCTCTCTTCTTTCCTGCGGACTCTATCGTCAAAAGCAACTTTTCTCACTCTCAGCAGCCTCCGGATCAAAAAAGACAAACGTCCAGCTTTTGCTGCCACAGCAAAGGTGCCAGCGGGGAAAAGTGATTCTGGTCCTCACTGTCTCCTTGAACCCCTTCAAATGCCCCAGACAATTTGGCCCTCTCTGCTTTCCTGCAGAATCTATCCTCAAAAGCACTTTTTTTCACTTTTGGCGGTGTTTGGAGCTAAAAAGACAAACGTCCAGCTTTTGCTGCCACAGCAAATGTGCCAGCAGGGAAAAGTGATGCTGGTCCTCACTGCCTCCTGGAACCCCTTCAAATGCCCCAGACAATTTGGCCCTCTCTGCTTTCATGCAGACTCTATCCTCAAAAGCACCTTTTCACAGTCTCGTCAGCCTCCGTAGCAAAAAAGACAAACGTCCAGCTTTTGCTGCCACAGCAAAGGTGCCAGCGGGGAAAAGTGATGCTGGTCCTCACTGCCTCCTGGAACCCCTTCAAATGCCCCAGACAATTTGGCCCTCTCTGCTTTCCTGCAGAGTCATTCGTCAAAAGGATCTTTTTTCACTTTCGGCGGTGTTTGGAGCAAAAAAGTCATACGTCCAGCTTTTGCTGCCACAGCAAAGGTGCCAACGGGGAATAGTGATGCTGGTCCTCACTTCCTCCTGGAACCCCTTCAAATGCCTCAGACAATTTGGCCCTCTCTTCTTTCCTGCGGACTCTATCGTCAAAAGCACCTTTTCTCACTCTCAGCAGCCTCCGGAGCAAAAAAGACAAACGTCCAGCTTTTGCTGCCACAGCAAAGGTGCCAGCAGGGAAAAGTGATGCTGGTCCTCACTGCCTCCTGGAAACCCTTCAAATGCCCTAGACAATTTGGCCCTCTCTGCTTTCCTGCAGAATCTATCATCAAAAGCACCTTTTTTCAATTTCCGCTGTGTTTGGAGCAAAAAAGACAAACGTCCAGCTTTTGCTGCCACAGCAAAGGTGCCAGCGGGGAAAAGTGATGCTGGTCCTCACTGCCTCCTGGAAACCCTTCAAATACCCCAGACAATTTGGCCCTCTCTGCTTTCCTGCAGAATCTATCCTCAAAAGCACTTTTTTTCACTTTCGGCTATGTTTGGAGCCAAAAGGAAAAACTTCCAGCTTTTCCTGCCACAGCAAAGGTGCCAACGGGGAAAAGTGATGCTGGTCCTCACTTCCTCCTGGAACCCCTTCAAATGCCTCAGACAATTTGGCCCTACCTGCTTTCCTGCAGACTCTATCCTCAAAAGCATCTTTTCTCACTCTCAGCAGCCTCCGGAGCAAAAAAGACAAACATCCAGCTTTTGCTGCCACAGCAAAGGTGCCAGAGGGGAAAAGTGATTCTGGTCCTCACTGCCTCCTGGAACCCCTTCAAATGCCCCAGACAATTTGGCCCTCTCTGCTTTTCTGCAGAATCTATCCTCAAAAGCACTTTTTTTCACTTTCGGCGGTGTTTGGAGCTAAAAAGACAAACGTCCAGCTTTTGCTGCCACAGCAAAGGTGCCAGCAGGGAAAAGTGATGCTGGTCCTCACTGCCTCCTGGAACCCCTTCAAATGCCCCAGACAATTTGGCCCTCTCTGCTTTCCTGCAGACTCTATCCTCAAAAGCACCTTTTTTCACTCTCAGCAGCCTCCGGAGCAAAAAAGAAAAACATCCAGCTTTTGCTGCCAGAGCAAAAGTGCCAGCGTTGAAAAGTGATGCTGGTCCTCACTGCCTCCTGGAACCCCTTCAAATGCCCCAGACAATTTAGCCCTCTCTGCTTTCCCGCGGACGCTATCGTCAAAAGTACCTTTTTTCACTTTCGGCGGTGTTTGGAGAAAAAAAGACAAACGTCCAGCTTTTGCTGCCACAGCAAAGGTGCCAGCGGGGAAAAGTGATGCTGGTCCTCACTGCCTCCTGGAAACCCTTCAAATGCCCCAGACAATTTGGCCCTCTCTGCTTTTTTGCAGACTCTATCCTCAAAAGCACCTTTTCTCACTTTCGGCGGTGTTTGGAGCAAAAAAGTCATACGTCCAGCTTTTGCTGCCACAGCAAAGGTGCCAGCGGGGAAAAGTGATGCTGGTCCTCCCTGCCTCCTGGAACCCCTTCAAATGCCCCAGACAGTTTGGCCCTCTCTGCTTTCCTGCAGAGTCATTCGTCAAAAGGATCTTTTTTCACTTTCGGCGGTGTTTGGAGCAAAAAAGTCATAAGTCCAGCATTTGCTGCCACAGCAAAGTGCCAGCGGGGAAAAGTGATGCTGGTCCTCACTGCCTCCTGGAACCCCTTCAAATGCCCCAGACAATTTGGCCCTCTCTGCTTTCCTGCAGACTCTATCCTCAAAAGCACCTTTTTTCAATTTCGGCAGTGTTTGGAGCAAAAAAGACAAACGTCCAGCTTTTGCTGCCACAGCAAAGGTGCCAGCGGGGAAAAGTGATGCTGGTCCTCACTGTCTCCTGGAAACCCTTCAAATGCCCCAGACAATTTGGCCCTCTCTGCTTTCCTGCAGAATCTATCCTCAAAAGCACTTTTTTTCACTTTCGGCGAAGTTTGGAGCCAAAAGGAAAAACTTCCAGCTTTTGCTGCCACAGCAAAGGTGCCAACGGGGAAAAGTGATGCTGGTCCTCACTTCCTCCTGGAACCCCTTCAAATGCCTCAGACAATTTGGCCCTCTCTTCTTTCCTGCGGACTCTATCGTCAAAAGCAACTTTTCTCACTCTCAGCAGCCTCCGGAGCAAAAAAGACAAACGTCCATCTTTTGCTGCCACAGCAAAGGTGCCAGCGGGGAAAAGTGATGCTGGTCCTCCCTGCCTCCTGGAACCCCTTCAAATGCCCCAGACAATTTGGCCCTCTCTGCTTTCCTGCAAAGTCATTCGTCAAAAGGATCTTGTTTCACTTTCGGCGGTGTTTGGAGCAAAAAAGTCATATGTCCAGCTTTTGCTGCCACAGCAAAGGTGCCAGCGGGGAAAAGTGATGCTGGTCCTCACTGCCTCCTGGAACCCCTTCAAATGCCCCAGACAATTTGGCCCTCTCTGCTTTCCTGCAGACTCCATCCTCAAAAGCACCTTTTCACAGTCTTGGCAGCCTCCGGAAAAAAAAAGACAAACATCCAGCTTTTGCTGCCAGAGCAAAAGTGCCAGCGTTGAAAAGTGATGCTGGTCCTCACTGCCTCCTGGAAACCCTTCAAAATGCCCCAGACAATTTAGCCCTCTCTTCTTTCCCGCGGACGCTATCGTCAAAAGGACCTTTTTTCACTTTCGTCGGTGTTTGGAGCAAAAAAGACAAACGTCCAGCTTTTGCTGCCACAGCAAAGGTGCCAGCGGGGAAAAGTGATGCTGGTCCTCACTGCCTCCTGGAACCCCTTCAAATGCCCCAGACAATTTGGCCCTCTCTGCTTTCCTGCAGACTCTATCCTCAAAAGCACCTTTTTTCACTTTCGGCGGTGTTTGGAGCTAAAAAGACAAACGTCCAGCTTTTGCTGCCACAGCAAAGGTACCAGCGGGGAAAAGTGATGCTGGTCCTCCCTGCCTCCTGGAACCCCTTCAAATGCCCCAGACAATTTGGCCCTCTCTGCTTTCCTGCAGAGTCATTCGTCAAAAGGATCTTTTTTCACTTTCGGCGGTGTTTGGAGCAAAAAAGTCATACGTCCAGCTTTTGCTGCCACAGCAAAGGTGCCAGCGGGGAAAAGTGATGCTGGTCCTCACTGCCTCCTGGAACCCCTTCAAATGCCCCAAACAATTTGGCCCTCTCTGCTTTCCTGCAGACTCTATCCTCAAAAGCACCTTTTTTCACTCTCAGCAGCCTCCGGAGCAAAAAAGAAAAACATCCAGCTTTTGCTGCCAGAGCAAAAGTGCCAGCGTTGAAAAATGATGCTGGTCCTCACTGCCTCCTGGAACCCCTTCAAATGCCCCAGACAATTTAGCCCTCTCTGCTTTCCCGCGGACGCTATCGTCAAAAGGACCTTTTTTCACTTTCGGCGGTGTTTGGAGCAAAAAAGACAAACGTCCAGCTTTTGCTGCCACAGCAAAGGTGCCAGCGGGGAAAAGTGATGCTGGTCCTCACTGCCTCCTGGAACCCCTTCAAATGCCCCAGACAATTTGGCCCTCTCTGCTTTCCTGCAGACTCTATCCTCAAAAGCAACTTTTTTCATTTTCGGCGGTGTTTTGAGCAAAAAAGACAAACGTCCAGCTTTTGCTGCCACAGCAAAGTGCCAGCGGGGAAAAGTGATGCTGGTCCTCACTGCCTCCTGGAACCCCTTCAAATGCCCCAGACAATTTGGCCCTCTCTGCTTTCCTGCAGACTCTATCCTCAAAAGCACCTTTTCTCACTCTCAGCAGCCTCCGGAGCAAAAAAGACAAACGTCCAGCTTTTGCTGCCACAGCAAAGGTGCCAGCGGGGAAAAGTGATGCTGCTCCTCACTGCCTCCTGGAAACCCTTCAAATGCCCCAGACAATTTGGCCCTCTCTGCTTTCCTGCAGAATCTATCCTCAAAAGCACTTTTTTTCACTTTCGGCGATGTTTGGAGCCAAAAGGAAAAACTTCCAGCTCTTGCTGCCACAGCAAAGGTGCCAACGGGGAAAAGTGATGCTGGTCCTCACTTCCTCCTGGAACCCCTTCAAATGCCTCAGACAATTTGGCCCTCTCTGCTTTCCTGCAGACTCTATCCTCAAAAGCACCTTTTCTCACTCTCAGCAGCCTCCAGAGCAAAAAAGACAAACATCCAGCTTTTGCTGCCACAGCAAAGGTGCCAGCGGGGAAAAGTGATGCTGGTCCTCACTGCCTCCTGGAACCCCTTCAAATGCCCCAGACAATTTGGCCCTCTCTGCTTTCCTGCAGAATCTATCCTCAAAAGCACTTTTTTTCACTTTCGGCGATGTTTGGAGCCAAAAGGAAAAACTTCCAGCTCTTGCTGCCACAGCAAAGGTGCCAACGGGGAAAAGTGATGCTGGTCCTCACTTCCTCCTGGAACCCCTTCAAATGCCTCAGACAATTTGGCCCTCTCTGCTTTCCTGCAGACTCTATCCTCAAAAGCACCTTTTCTCACTCTCAGCAGCCTCCAGAGCAAAAAAGACAAACATCCAGCTTTTGCTGCCACAGCAAAGGTGCCAGAGGGGAAAAGTGATGCTGGTCCTCACTGCCTCCTGGAACCCCTTCAAATGCCCCAGACAATTTGGCCCTCTCTGCTTTCCTGCAGAATCTATCCTCAAAAATACTTTTTTTCACTTTCGGCGGTGTTTGGAGCAAAAAAGACAAACGTCCAGCTTTTGCTGCCACAGCAAAGGTGCCAACGGGGAAAAGTGATGCTGGTCCTCACTTCCTCCTGGAACCCCTTCAAATGCCTCAGACAATTTGGCCCTCTCTGCTTTCCTGCAGACTCTATCCTCAAAAGCACCTTTTTTCACTCTCAGCAGCCTCCGGAGCAAAAAAGAAAAACATCCAGCTTTTGCTGCCAGAGCAAAAGTGCCAGCGTTGAAAAATGATGCTGGTCCTCACTGCCTCCTGGAACCCCTTCAAATGCCCCAGACAATTTAGCCCTCTCTGCTTTCCCGCGGACGCTATCGTCAAAAGGACCTTTTTTCACTTTCGGCGGTGTTTGGAGCAAAAAAGACAAACGTCCAGCTTTTGCTGCCACAGCAAAGGTGCCAGCGGGGAAAAGTGATGCTGGTCCTCACTGCCTCCTGGAAACCCTTCAAATGCCCCAGACAATTTGGCCCTCTCTGCTTTCCTGCAGAATCTATCCTCAAAAGCACTTTTTTTCACTTTCGGCGATGTTTGGAGCCAAAAGGAAAAACTTCCAGCTCTTGCTGCCACAGCAAAGGTGCCAACGGGGAAAAGTGATGCTGGTCCTCACTTCCTCCTGGAACCCCTTCAAATGCCTCAGACAATTTGGCCCTCTCTGCTTTCCTGCAGACTCTATCCTCAAAAGCACCTTTTCTCACTCTCAGCAGCCTCCAGAGCAAAAAAGACAAACATCCAGCTTTTGCTGCCACAGCAAAGGTGCCAGAGGGAAAAAGTGATGCTGGTCCTCACTGCCTCCTGGAACCCCTTCAAATGCCCCAGACAATTTGGCCCTCTCTGCTTTCCTGCAGAATCTATCCTCAAAAATACTTTTTTTCACTTTCGGCGGTGTTTGGAGCAAAAAAGACAAACGTCCAGCTTTTGCTGCCACAGCAAAGGTGCCAGCAGGGAAAAGTGATGCTGGTCCTCACTGCCTCCTGGAACCCCTTCAAATGCCCCAGACAATTTGGCCCTCTCTGCTTTCATGCAGACTCTATCCTCAAAAGCACCTTTTCACAGTCTCGTCAGCCTCCGTAGCAAAAAAGACAAACGTCCAGCTTTTGCTGCCACAGCAAAGGTGCCAGCGGGGAAAAGTGATGCTGGTCCTCCCTGCCTCCTGGAACCCCTTCAAATGCCCCAGACAATTTGGCCCTCTCTGCTTTCCTGCAGAGTCATTCGTCAAAAGGATCTTTTTTCACTTTCGGCGGTGTTTGGAGCAAAAAATCATACGTCCAGCTTTTGCTGCCACAGCAAAGGTGCCAACGGGGAATAGTGATGCTGGTCCTCACTTCCTCCTGGAACCCCTTCAAATGCCTCAGACAATTTGGCCCTCTCTTCTTTCCTGCGGACTCTATCGTCAAAAGCACCTTTTCTCACTCTCAGCAGCCTTTGGAGCAAAAAAGACAAACGTCCAGCTTTTGCTGCCACAGCAAAGGTGCCAGCAGGGAAAAGTGATGCTGGTCCTCACTGCCTCCTGGAAACCCTTCAAATGCTCTAGACAATTTGGCCCTCTCTGCTTTCCTGCAGAATCTATCATCAAAAGCACCTTTTTTCAATTTCGGCTGTGTTTGGAGCAAAAAAGACAAACGTCCAGCTTTTGCTGCCACAGCAGAGGTGCCAGCGGGGAAAAGTGATGCTGGTCCTCACTGCCTCCTGGAAACCCTTCAAATGCCCCAGACAATTTGGCCCTCTCTGCTTTCCTGCAGAATCTATCCTCAAAAGCACTTTTTTTCACTTTCGGCGATGTTTGGAGCCAAAAGGAAAAACTTCCAGCTTTTCCTGCCACAGCAAAGGTGCCAACGGGGAAAAGTGATGCTGGTCCTCACTTCCTCCTGGAACCCCTTCAAATGCCTCAGACAATTTGGCCCTCTCTGCTTTCCTGCAGACTCTATCCTCAAAAGCATCTTTTCTCACTCTCAGCAGCCTCCGGAGCAAAAAAGACAAACATCCAGCTTTTGCTGCCACAGCAAAGGTGCCAGAGGGGAAAAGTGATGCTGGTCCTCACTGTCTCCTGGAACCCCTTCAAATGCCCCAGACAATTTGGCCCTCTCTGCTTTCCTGCAGAATCTTTCCTCAAAAATACTTTTTTTCACTTTCGGCGGTGTTTGGAGCAAAAAAGACAAACGTCCAGCTTTTGCTGCCACAGCAAAGGTGCCAGCAGGGAAAAGTGATGCTGGTCCTCACTGCCTCCTGGAACCCCTTCAAATGCCCCAGACAATTTGGCCCTCTCTGCTTTCATGCAGACTCTATCCTCAAAAGCACCTTTTCACAGTCTCGTCAGCCTCCGTAGCAAAAAAGACAAACGTCCAGCTTTTGCTGCCACAGCAAAGGTGCCAGCGGGGAAAAGTGATGCTGGTCCTCCCTGCCTCCTGGAACCCCTTCAAATGCCCCAGACAATTTGGCCCTCTCTGCTTTCCTGCAGAGTCATTCGTCAAAAGGATCTTTTTTCACTTTCGGCGGTGTTCGGAGCAAAAAAGTCATACGTCCAGCTTTTGCTGCCACAGCAAAGGTGCCAACGGGGAAAAGTGATGCTGGTCCTCACTTCCTCCTGGAACCCCTTCAAATGCCTCAGACAATTTGGCCCTCTCTTCTTTCCTGCGGACTCTATCGTCAAAAGCAACTTTTCTCACTCTCAGCAGCCTCCGGAGCAAAAAAGACAAACGTCCAGCTTTTGCTGCCACAGCAAAGGTGCCAGCGGGGAAAAGTGATGCTGGTCCTCACTGCCTCCTGGAACCCCTTCAAATGCCCCAGACAATTTGGCCCTCTCTGCTTTCCTGCAGACTCTATCCTCAAAAGCACCTTTTCTAACTCTCAGCAGCCTCCAGAGCAAAAAAGACAAACATCCAGCTTTTGCTGCCACAGCAAAGGTGCCAGAGGGGAAAAGTGATTCTGGTCCTCACTGCCTTTTGGAACCCCTTCAAATGCCCCAGACAATTTGGCCCTCTCTGCTTTTCTGCAGAATCTATCCTCAAAAGCACTTTTTTTCACTTTCGGCGGTGTTTGGAGCTAAAAAGACAAACGTCCAGCTTTTGCTGCCACAGCAAAGGTGCCAGCAGGGAAAAGTGATGCTGGTCCTCACTGCCTCCTGGAACCCCTTCAAATGCCCCAGACAATTTGGCCCTCTCTGCTTTCATGCAGACTCTATCCTCAAAAGCACCTTTTCACAGTCTCGTCAGCCTCCGTAGCAAAAAAGACAAACGTCCAGCTTTTGCTGCCACAGCAAAGGTGCCAGCGGGGAAAAGTGATGCTGGTCCTCACTGCCTCCTGGAACCCCTTCAAATGCCCCAGACAATTTGGCCCTCTCTGCTTTCCTGCAGAGTCATTCGTCAAAAGGATCTTTTTTCACTTTCGGCGGTGTTTGGAGCAAAAAAGTCATACGTCCAGCTTTTGCTGCCACAGCAAAGGTGCCAGCGGGGAAAAGTGATGCTGGTCCTCAATGCCTCCTGGAACCCCTTCAAATGCCCCAAACAATTTGGCCCTCTCTGCTTTCCTGCAGACTCTATCCTCAAAAGCACCTTTTTTCACTCTCAGCAGCCTCCGGAGCAAAAAAGAAAAACATCCAGCTTTTGCTGCCAGAGCAAAAGTGCCAGCGTTGAAAAGTGATGCTGGTCCTCACTGCCTCCTGGAACCCCTTCAAATGCCCCATACAATTTAGCCCTCTCTGCTTTCCCGCGGACGCTATCGTCAAAAGTACCTTTTTTCACTTTCGGCGGTGTTTGGAGAAAAAAAGACAAACGTCCAGCTTTTGCTGCCACAGCAAAGGTGCCAGCGGGGAAAAGTGATGCTGGTCCTCACTGCCTCCTGGAAACCCTTCAAATGCCCCAGACAATTTGGCCCTCTCTGCTTTTTTGCAGACTCTATCCTCAAAAGCACCTTTTCTCACTTTCGGCGGTGTTTGGAGCAAAAAAGTCATACGTCCAGCTTTTGCTGCCACAGCAAAGGTGCCAGCGGGGAAAAGTGATGCTGGTCCTCCCTGCCTCCTGGAACCCCTTCAAATGCCCCAGACAGTTTGGCCCTCTCTGCTTTCCTGCAGAGTCATTCGTCAAAAGGATCTTTTTTCACTTTCGGCGGTGTTTGGAGCAAAAAAGTCATACGTCCAGCATTTGCTGCCACAGCAAAGTGCCAGCGGGGAAAAGTGATGCTGGTCCTCACTGCCTCCTGGAAACCCTTCAAATGCCCCAGACAATTTGGCCCTCTCTGCTTTCCTGCAGACTCTATCCTCAAAAGCACCTTTTTTCAATTTCGGCTGTGTTTGGAGCAAAAAAGACAAACGTCCAGCTTTTGCTGCCACAGCAAAGGTGCCAGCGGGGAAAAGTGATGCTGGTCCTCACTGCCTCCTGGAAACCCTTCAAATGCCCCAGACAATTTGGCCCTCTCTGCTTTCCTGCAGAATCTATCCTCAAAAGCACTTTTTTTCACTTTCGGCGATGTTTGGAGCCAAAAGGAAAAACTTCCAGCTTTTGCTGCCACAGCAAAGGTGCCAACGGGGAAAAGTGATGCTGGTCCTCACTTCCTCCTGGAACCCCTTCAAATGCCTCAGACAATTTGGCCCTCTCTTCTTTCCTGCGGACTCTATCGTCAAAAGCAACTTTTCTCACTCTCAGCAGCCTCCGGAGCAAAAAAGACAAACGTCCAGCTTTTGCTGCCACAGCAAAGGTGCCAGCGGGGAAAAGTGATGCTGGTCCTCACTGCCTCCTGGAACCCCTTCAAATGCCCCAGACAATTTGGCCCTCTCTGCTTTCCTGCAGACTCTATCCTCAAAAGCACCTTTTCTCACTCTCAGCAGCCTCCAGAGCAAAAAAGACAAACATCCAGCTTTTGCTGCCACAGCAAAGGTGCCAGCGGGGAAAAGTGATGCTGGTCCTCACTGTCTCCTGGAACCCCTTCAAATGCCCCAGACAATTTGGCCCTCTCTGCTTTCCTGCAGAGTCATTCGTCAAAAGGATCTTTTTTCACTTTCGGCGGTGTTTGGAGCAAAAAAGTCATACGTCCAGCTTTTGCTGCCACAGCAAAGGTGCCAGCGGGGAAAAGTGATGCTGGTCCTCACTGCCTCCTGGAACCCCTTCAAATGCCCCAGACAATTTGGCCCTCTCTGCTTTTCTGCAGACTCCATCCTCAAAAGCACCTTTTCAAAGTCACGGCAGCCTCCGGAGAAAAAAAGACAAACATCCAGCTTTTGCTGCCAGAGCAAAAGTGCCAGATTTGAAAAGTGATGCTGGTCCTCACTGCCTCCTGGAACCCCTTCAAATGCCCCAAACAATTTAGCCCTCTCTTCTTTCCCGCGGACGCTATCGTCAAAAGGAACTTTTTTCACTTTCGGTGGTGTTTGCAGCAAAAAAGACAAACGTCCAGCTTTTGCTGCCACAGCAAAGGTGCCAGCGGGGAAAAGTGATGCTGGTCCTCACTGCCTCCTGGAACCCCTTCAAATGCCCCAGACAATTTGGCCCTCTCTGCTTTTTTGCAGAGTCTATCCTCAAAAGCACCTTTTCTCACTTTCTGCGCTGTTTGGAGCTAAAAAGTCATACGTCCAGCTTTTGCTGCCACAGCAAAGGTGCCAGCGGGGAAAAGTGATGCTGGTCCTCCCTGCCTCCTGGAACCCCTTCAAATGCCCCAGACAGTTTGGCCCTCTCTGCTTTCCTGCAGAGTCATTCGTCAAAAGGATCTTTTTTCACTTTCGGCGGTGTTTGGAGCAAAAAAGTCATACGTCCAGCATTTGCTGCCACAGCAAAGTGCCAGCGGGGAAAAGTGATGCTGGTCCTCACTGCCTCCTGGAACCCCTTCAAATGCCCCAGACAATTTGGCCCTCTCTGCTTTCCTGCAGACTCTATCCTCAAAAGCACCTTTTCTCACTCTCAGCAGCCTCCGGAGCAAAAAAGACAAACGTCCAGCTTTTGCTGCCACAGCAAAGGTGCCAGCGGGGAAAAGTGATGCTGGTCCTCACTGCCTCCTGGAAACCCTTCAAATGCCCCAGACAATTTGGCCCTCTCTGCTTTCCTGCAGAATCTATCCTCAAAAGCACTTTTTTTCACTTTCGGCGATGTTTGGAGCCAAAAGGAAAAACTTCCAGCTTTTGCTGCCACAACAAAGGTGCCAACGGGGAAAAGTGATGCTGGTCCTCACTTCCTCCTGGAACCCCTTCAAATGCCTCAGACAATTTGGCCCTCTCTTCTTTCCTGCGGACTCTATCGTCAAAAGCAACTTTTCTCACTCTCAGCAGCCTCCGGAGCAAAAAAGACAAACGTCCAGCTTTTGCTGCCACAGCAAAGGTGCCAGCGGGGAAAAGTGATGCTGGTCCTCACTGTCTCCTGGAACCCCTTCAAATGCCCCAGACAATTTGGCCCTCTCTGCTTTCCTGCAGAGTCATTCGTCAAAAGGATCTTTTTTCACTTTCGGCGGTGTTTGGAACAAAAAAGTCATACGTCCAGCTTTTGCTGCCACAGCAAAGGTGCCAGCGGGGAAAAGTGATGCTGGTCCTCACTGCCTCCTGGAACCCCTTCAAATGCCCCAGACAATTTGGCCCTCTCTGCTTTTCTGCAGACTCCATCCTCAAAAGCACCTTTTCAAAGTCACGGCAGCCTCCGGAGAAAAAAAGACAAACATCCAGCTTTTGCTGCCAGAGCAAAAGTGCCAGCGTTGAAAAGTGATGCTGGTCCTCACTGCCTCCTGGAACCCCTTCAAATGCCCCAAACAATTTAGCCCTCTCTTCTTTCCCGCGGACGCTATCGTCAAAAGGACCTTTTTTCACTTTCGTCGGTGTTTGGAGCAAAAAAGACAAACGTCCAGCTTTTGCTGCCACAGCAAAGGTGCTAGCGGGGAAAAGTGATGCTGGTCCTCACTGCCTCCTGGAACCCCTTCAAATGCCCCAGACAATTTGGCCCTCTCTGCTTTTTTGCAGACTCTATCCTCAAAAGCACCTTTTCTCACTTTCTGCGCTGTTTGGAGCTAAACAGTCATACGTCCAGCTTTTGCTGCCACAGCAAAGGTGCCAGCGGGGAAAAGTGATGCTGGTCCTCCCTGCCTCCTGGAACCCCTTCAAATGCCCCAGACAGTTTGGCCCTCTCTGCTTTCCTGCAGAGTCATTCGTCAAAAGGATCTTTTTTCACTTTCGGCGGTGTTTGGAGCAAAAAAGTCATACGTCCAGCATTTGCTGCCACAGCAAAGTGCCAGCGGGGAAAAGTGATGCTGGTCCTCACTGCCTCCTGGAACCCCTTCAAATGCCCCAGACAATTTGGCCCTCTCTGCTTTCCTGCAGACTCTATCCTCAAAAGCACCTTTTCTCACTCTCAGCAGCCTCCGGAGCAAAAAAGACAAACGTCCAGCTTTTGCTGCCACAGCAAAGGTGCCAGCGGGGAAAAGTGATGCTGGTCCTCACTGCCTCCTGGAAACCCTTCAAATGCCCCAGACAATTTGGCCCTCTCTG
The DNA here is from genome assembly GCF_965231255.1 of Vanellus vanellus. NCBI lineage: Eukaryota > Metazoa > Chordata > Aves > Charadriiformes > Charadriidae > Vanellus > Vanellus vanellus. Next base: position 22,745 of record NW_028127885.1, read on the forward strand.
CTTTCCTGCAGAATCTATCCTCAAAAGCACTTTTTTTCACTTTCGGCGATGTTTGGAGCCAAAAGGAAAAACTTCCAGCTTTTGCTGCCACAGCAAAGGTGCCAACGGGGAAAAGTGATGCTGGTCCTCACTTCCTCCTGGAACCCCTTCAAATGCCTCAGACAATTTGGCCCTCTCTTCTTTCCTGCGGACTCTATCGTCAAAAGCAACTTTTCTCACTCTCAGCAGCCTCCGGAGCAAAAAAGACAAACGTCCAGCTTTTGCTGCCACAGCAAAGGTGCCAGCGGGGAAAAGTGATGCTGGTCCTCACTGCCTCCTGGAACCCCTTCAAATGCCCCAGACAATTTGGCCCTCTCTGCTTTCCTGCAGACTCTATCCTCAAAAGCACCTTTTCTCACTCTCAGCAGCCTCCAGAGCAAAAAAGACAAACATCCAGCTTTTGCTGCCACAGCAAAGGTGCCAGCGGGGAAAAGTGATGCTGGTCCTCACTGTCTCCTGCAACCCCTTCAAATGCCCCAGACAATTTGGCCCTCTCTGCTTTCCTGCAGAGTCATTCGTCAAAAGGATCTTTTTTCACTTTCGGCGGTGTTTGGAGCAAAAAAGTCATACGTCCAGCTTTTGCTGCCACAGCAAAGGTGCCAGCGGGGAAAAGTGATGCTGGTCCTCACTGCCTCCTGGAACCCCTTCAAATGCCCCAGACAATTTGGCCCTCTCTGCTTTTCTGCAGACTCCATCCTCAAAAGCACCTTTTCAAAGTCACGGCAGCCTCCGGAGAAAAAAAGACAAACATCCAGCTTTTGCTGCCAGAGCAAAAGTGCCAGCGTTGAAAAGTGATGCTGGTCCTCACTGCCTCCTGGAACCCCTTCAAATGCCCCAAACAATTTAGCCCTCTCTTCTTTCCCGCGGACGCTATCGTCAAAAGGACCTTTTTTCACTTTCGTCGGTGTTTGGAGCAAAAAAGACAAACGTCCAGCTTTTGCTGCCACAGCAAAGGTGCCAGCGGGGAAAAGTGATGCTGGTCCTCACTGCCTCCTGGAACCCCTTCAAATGCCCCAGACAATTTGGCCCTCTCTGCTTTTTTGCAGACTCTATCCTCAAAAGCACCTTTTTTCACTTTCGGCGGTGTTTGGAGCTAAAAAGACAAACGTCCAGCTTTTGCTGCCACAGCAAAGGTGCCAGCGGGGAAAAGTGATGCTGGTCTTCACTGCCTCCTGGAACCCCTTCAAATGCCCCAGACAATTTGGCCCTCTCTGCTTTCCTGCGGATTCTATCCTCAAAAGCACCTTTTCTCACTCTCAGCAGCCTCCGGAGCAAAAAAGACAAACATCCAGCTTTTGCTGCCACAGCAAAGTGCCAGCGGGGAAAAGTGATGCTGGTCCTCACTGCCTCCTGGAACCCCTTCAAATGCCCCATACAATTTCGCCCTCTCTTCTTTCCTGCAGGCTCTATCGTCAAAAGCACCTTTTTTCACTTTCGGCGGTGTTTGCAGCAAAAAAGACAAACGTCCAGCTTTTGCTGCCACAGCAAAGGTGCCAGCGGGGAAAAGTGATGCTGGTCCTCCCTGCCTCCTGGAACCCCTTCAAATGCCCCAGACAATTTGGCCCTCTCTGCTTTCCTGCAGACTCTGTCCTCAAAAGCACCTTTTCACAGTCTCGGCAGCCTCCGGAGAAAAAAAGACAAACATCCAACTTTTGCTGCCACAGCAAAAGTGCCAGCGTTGAAAAGTGATGCTGGTCCTCACTGCCTCCTGGAAACCCTTCAAATGCCCCAGACAATTTAGCCCTCTCTTCTTTACCGCGGACGCTATCGGCAAAAGGACCTTTTTTCACTTTCGTCGGTGTTTGGATCAAAAAAGACAAACGTCCAGCTTTTGCTGCCACAGCAAAGGTGCCAGCGGGGAAAAGTGATGCTGGTCCTCACTGCCTCCTGGAACCCCTTCAAATGCCCCAGACAATTTGGCCCTCTCTGCTTTCCTGCAGACTCTATCCTCAAAAGCACCTTTTCTCACTCTCAGCAGCCTCCAGAGCAAAAAAGACAAACATCCAGCTTTTGCTGCCACAGCAAAGGTGCCAGCGGGGAAAAGTGATGCTGGTCCTCACTGTCTCCTGGAACCCCTTCAAATGCCCCAGACAATTTGGCCCTCTCTGCTTTCCTGCAGAATCTATCCTTAAAAGCACTTTTTTTCACTTTCGGCGATGTTTGGAGCAAAAAGGACAAACGTCCAGCTTTTGCTGCCACAGCAAAGGTGCAAACGGGGAAAAGTGATGCTGGTCCTCACTGTCTCCTGGAACCCCTTGAAATGCCCCAGACAATTGGGCCCTCTCTGCTTTCCTGCAGACTCTATCCTCAAAAGCACCTTTTTTCAATTTCGGCGGTGTTTGGAGCTAAAAAGAAAAACGTCCAGCTTTTGCTGCCACAGCAAAGGTGCCAGCAGGGAAAAGTGATGCTGGTCCTCACTGCCTCCTGGAACCCCTTCAAATGCCCCAGACAGTTTGGCCCTCTCTGCTTTCCTTCAGACTCTATCCTCAAAAGCACCTTTTCACAGTCTCGGCAGCCTCCGGAGAAAAAAAGACAAACATCTAGCTTTTGCTGCCAGAGCAAAAGTGCCAGCGGGGAAAAGTGATGCTGGTCCTCACTGCCTCCTGGAACCCCTTCAAATGCCCCAGACAATTTGGCCCTCTCTGCTTTCCTGCAGACTCTATCCTCAAAAGCATCTTTTTTCAATTTCGGCTGTGTTTGGAGCAAAAAAGACAAACGTCCAGCTTTTGCTGCCACAGCAAAGGTGCCAGCGGGGAAAAGTGATGCTGGTCCTCACTGCCTCCTGGAACCCCTTCAAATGCCCCAGACAATTTGGCCCTCTCTGCTTTCCTGCAGAGTCATTCGTCAAAAGGATCTTTTTTCACTTTCGGCGGTGTTTGGAGCAAAAAAGTCATACGTCCAGCTTTTGCTGCCACAGCAAAGTGCCAGCGGGGAAAAGTGATGCTGGTCCTCACTGCCTCCTGGAACCCCTTCAAATGCCCCAGACAATTTGGCCCTCTCTGCTTTCCTGCAGACTCTATCCTCAAAAGCACCTTTTTTCACTTTCGGCGGTGTTTGGAGCAAAAAAGACAAACGTCCAGCTTTTGCTGCCACAGCAAAGGTGCCAGCGGGGAAAAGTGATGCTGGTCCTTCCTGCCTCCTGGAACCCCTTCAAATGCCCCAGACAATTTGGCCCTCTCTGCTTTCCTGCAGACTCTATCCTCAAAAGCAACTTTTCTCACTCTCAGCAGCCTCCAGAGCAAAAAAGACAAACATCCAGCTTTTGCTGCCACAGCAAAGGTGCCAGCGGGGAAAAGTGATGCTGGTCCTCACTGTCTCCTGGAACCCCTTCAAATGCCCCAGACAATTTGGCCCTCTCTGCTTTCCTGCAGACTCTATCCTCAAAAGCACCTTTTCTCACTCTCAGCAGCCTCCGGAGAAAAAAAGACAAACATCCAGCTTTTGCCGCCAGAGCAAAAGTGCCAGCGAGGAAAAGTGATGCTGGTCCTCACTGCCTCCTGGAACCCCTTCAAATGCCCCAGACAATTTGGCCCTCTCTGCTTTCCTGCAGAATCTATCCTCAAAAGCACCTTTTTTCAATTTCGGCTGTGTTTGGAGCAAAAAAGACAAACGTCCAGCTTTTGCTGCCACAGCAAAGGTGCCAGCGGGGAAAAGTGATGCTGGTCCTCACTGAATCCTGGAACCCCTTTAAATGCCCCAGACAATTTGGCCCTCTCAGCTTTCCTGCAGAGTCATTCGTCAAAAGGATCTTTTTTCACTTTCGGCGGTGTTTGGAGCAAAAAAGTCATACGTCCAGCTTTTGCTGCCACAGCAAAGTGCCAGCGGGGAAAAGTGATGCTGGTCCTCACTGCCTCCTGGAACCCCTTCAAATGCCCCAGACAATTTGGCCCTCTCTGCTTTCCTGCAGACTCTATCCTCAAAAGCACCTTTTCTCACTCTCAGCAGCCTCCGGAGCAAAAAAAGACAAACGTCCAGCTTTTGCTGCCACAGCAAAGGTGCCAGCGAGGAAAAGTGATGCTGGTCCTCACTGCCTCCTGGAAACCCTTCAAATGCCCCAGACAATTTAGCCCTCTCTGCTTTCCTGCAGACTCTATCCTCAAAAGCACCTTTTTTCACTCTCAGCAGCCTCCGGAGCAAAAAAGAAAAACGTCCAGCTTTTGCTGCCACAGCAAAGGTGCCAGCGGGGAAAAGTGATGCTGGTCCTCACTGCCTCCTGGAAACCCTTCAAATGCCCCAGACAATTTGGCCCTCTCTGCTTTTTTGCAGACTCTATCCTCAAAAGCACCTTTTCTCACTTTCTGCGCTGTTTGGAGCTAAAAAGTCATACGTCCAGCTTTTGCTGCCACAGCAAAGGTGCCAGCGGGGAAAAGTGATGCTGGTCCTCCCTGCCTCCTGGAACCCCTTCAAATGCCTCAGACAATTTGGCCCTCTCTTCTTTCCTGCGGACTCTATCGTCAAAAGCAACTTTTCTCACTCTCAGCAGCCTCCGGGGCAAAAAAGACAAACATCCAGCTTTTGCTGCCACAGCAAAGGTGCCAGCGGGGAAAGTGATGCTGGTCCTCACGGTCTCCTTGAACCCCTTCAAATGCCCCAGACAATTTGGCCCTCTCTGCTTTCCTGCAGACTCTATCCTCAAAAGCACTTTTTTTCACTTTCGGCGATGTTTGGAGCAAAAAGGGACAAACGTCCAGCTTTTGCTGCCACAGCAAAGGTGCAAACGGGGAAAAGTGATGCTGGTCCTCACTGTCTCCTGGAACCCCTTCAAATGCCCCAGACAGTTGGGCCCTCTCTGCTTTCATGCAGACTCTATCCTCAAAAGCACATTTTCACAGTCTCGTCAGCCTCCGTAGCAAAAAAGACAAACGTCCAGCTTTTGCTGCCACAGCAAAGGTGCCAGCGGGGAAAAGTGATGCTGGTCCTCACTGCCTCCTGGAACCCCTTCAAATGCCCCAGACAATTTCACCCTCTCTTCTTTCCTGTGGACGCTATCGTCAAAAGGAACTTGTTTCACTTTCGGCGGTGTTTGGAGCAAAAAAGTCATACGTCCAGCTTTTGCTGCCACAGCAAAGGTGCCAGCGGGGTAAAGTGATGCTGGTCCTCACTGCCTCCTGGAACCCCTTCAAATGCCCCAGACAATTTGGTCCTCTCTGCTTTTCTGCAGACTCCATCCTCAAAAGCACCTTTTCAAAGTCACGGCAGCTTACGGAGAAAAAAAGACAAACATCCAGCTTTTGCTGCCAGAGCAAAAGTGCCAGCGTTGAAAAGTGATGCTGGTCCTCACTGCCTCCTGGAACCCCTTCAAATGCCCCAAACAATTTAGCCCTCTCTTCTTTCCCGCGGACGCTATCATCAAAAGGACCTTTTTTCACTTTCGGAGGTGTTTAGAGCAAAAAAGACAAACGTCCAGCTTTTGCAGCCACAGCAAAGGTGCCAGCGGGGAAAAGTGATGCTGGTCCTCACTGCCTCCTGGAACCCCTTCAAATGCCTCAGACAATTTGGCCCTCTCTGCTTTTTTACACACTCTATCGTCAAAAGCACCTTTTTCCACTTTCAGCGGTGTTTGGAGCAAAAAAGACAAACGTCCATCTTTTGCTGCCAGAGCAAAGGTGCCAGCGGGGAAAACTGATGCTGGTCCTCCCTGCCTCCTGGAACCCCTTCAAATGCCCCAGACAATTTGGCCCTCTCTGCTTTCCTGCAGAGTCATTCGTCAAAAGGTTCTTTTTTCACTTTCGGCGGTGTTTGGAGCAAAAATGTCATACGTCCAGCTTTTGCTGCCACAGCAAAGGTGCCAGCGGGGAAAAGTGAAGCTGGTCTTCACTGCCTCCTGGAACCCCTTCAAATGCCCCAGACAATTTGGCCCTCTCTGCTTTCCTGCGGACTCTATCCTCAAAAGCACCTTTTCTAACTCTCAGCAGCCGCCGGAGCAAAAAAGACAAACATCCAGCTTTTGCTGCCACAGCAAAGGTGCCAGCGGGGAAAAGTGATGCTGGTCCTCACTGCCTCCTGGAAACCCTTCAAATGCCCCAGACAATTTAGCCCTCTCTGCTTTCCTGCAGACTCTATCCTCAAAAGCACCTTTTTTCACTTTCGGCGGTGTTTGGAGCAAAAAAGACAAACGTCCAGCTTTTGCTGCCACAGCAAAGTGCCAGCGGGGAAAAGTGATGCTGGTCCTCACTGCCTCCTGGAACCCCTTCAAATGCCCCAGACAATTTGGCCCTCTCTGCTTTCCTGCGGGCTCTATCGTCAAAAGCACCTTTTTTCACTTTCGACGGTGTTTGCAGCAAAAAAGACAAACGTCCATCTTTTGCTGCCACAGCAAAGGTGCCAGCGGGGAAAAGTGATGCTGGTCCTCCCTGCCTCCTGGAACCCCTTCAAATGCCCCAGACAATTTGGCCCTCTCTGCTTTCCTGCAAAGTCATTCGTCAAAAGGATCTTGTTTCACTTTCGGCGGTGTTTGGAGCAAAAAAGTCATATGTCCAGCTTTGCTGCCACAGCAAAGGTGCCAGCGGGGAAAAGTGATGCTGGTCCTCACTGCCTCCTGGAACCCCTTCAAATGCCCCAGACAATTTGGCCCTCTCTGCTTTCCTGCAGACTCTATCCTCAAAAGCACCTTTTCTCACTCTCAGCAGCCTCCGGAGCAAAAAAGACAAACATCCAGCTTTTGCTGCCACAGCAAAGGTGCCAGCGAGGAAAAGTGATGCTGGTCCTCACTGCCTCCTGGAACCCCTTCAAATGCCCCAGACAATTTGGCCCTCTCTGCTTTCCTGCAGAATCTATCCTCAAAAGCACCTTTTTTCAATTTCGGCTGTGTTTGGAGCAAAAAAGACAAACGTCCAGCTTTTGCTGCCACAGCAAAGGTGCCAGCGGAAAAAGTGATGCTGGTCCTCACTGAATCCTGGAACCCCTTTAAATGCCCCAGACAATTTGGCCCTCTCAGCTTTCCTGCAGAGTCATTCGTCAAAAGGATCTTTTTTCACTTTCGGCGGTGTTTGGAGCAAAAAAGTCATACGTCCAGCTTTTGCTGCCACAGCAAAGTGCCAGCGGGGAAAAGTGATGCTGGTCCTCACTGCCTCCTGGAACCCCTTCAAATGCCCCAGACAATTTGGCCCTCTCTGCTTTCCTGCAGACTCTATCCTCAAAAGCACCTTTTCTCACTCTCAGCAGCCTCCGGAGCAAAAAAGACAAACGTCCAGCTTTTGCTGCCACAGCAAAGGTGCCAGCGAGGAAAAGTGATGCTGGTCCTCACTGCCTCCTGGAAACCCTTCAAATGCCCCAGACAATTTGGCCCTCTCTGCTTTCCTGCAGAATCTATCCTCAAAAGCACTTTTTTTCACTTTCGGCGATGTTTGGAGCCAAAAGGAAAAACGTCCAGCTTTTGCTGCCACAGCAAAGGTGCCAGCGGGGAAAAGTGATGCTGGTCCTCACTTCCTCCTGGAACCCCTTCAAATGCCTCAGACAATTTGGCCCTCTCTTCTTTCCTGCGGACTCTATCGTCAAAAGCAACTTTTCTCACTCTCAGTAGCCTCCGGATCAAAAAAGACAAACGTCCAGCATTTGCTGCCACAGCAAAGGTGCCAGAGGGGAAAAGTGATGCTGGTCCTCACTGCCTCCTGGAAACCCTTCAAATGCCCCAGACAATTTGGCCCTCTCTGCTTTCCTGCAGACTCTATCCTCAAAAGCACTTTTTTTCACTTTCGGCGGTGTTTGGAGCTAAAAAGACAAACATCCAGCTTTTGCTGCCACAGCAAAGGTGCCAGCGGGGAAAACTGATGCTCGTCCTCACTGCCTCCTGGAACCCCTTCAAATGCCCCAGACAATTGGGCCCTCTCTGCTTTCCTGCAGACTCTATCCTCAACAGCACCTTTTCACAGTCTCGTCAGCCTCCGTAGCAAAAAAGACAAACGTCCAGCTTTTGCTGCCACAGCAAAGGTGCCAGCGGGGAAAAGTGATGCTGGTCCTCACTGCCTCCTGGAACCCCTTCAAATGCCCCAGACAATTTGGCCCTCTCTGCTTTCCTGCAGAGTCATTCGTAAAAAGGATCTTTTTTCACTTTCGGCGGTGTTTGGAGCAAAAAAGTCATACGTCCAGCTTTTGCTGCCACAGCAAAGGTGCCAGCGGGGAAAAGTGATGCTGGTCCTCACTGCCTCCTGGAACCCCTTCAAATGCCCCAGACAATTTGGCCCTCTCTGCTTTTCTGCAGACTCCGTCCTCAAAAGCACCTTTTCACAGTCTCGGCAGCCTCCGGAGAAAAAAAGACAAACATCCAGCTTTTGCTGCCTGAGCAAAAGTGCCAGCGTTGAAAAGTGATGCTGGTCCTCACTGCCTCCTGGAACCCCTTCAAATACCCCAAACAATTTAGCCCTCTCTTCTTTCCCGCGGACGCTATCATCAAAAGGACCTTTTTTCACTTTCGTCGCTGTTTAGAGCAAAAATAACAAACGTCCAGCTTTTGCTGCCACAGCAAAGGTGCCAGCGGGGAAAAGTGATGCTGGTCCTCACTGCCTCCTGGAACCCCTTCAAATGCCCCAGACAATTTGGCCCTCTCTGCTTTTTTACAGACTCTATCCTCAAAAGCACCTTTTTCAATTTCGGCGGTGTTTAGAGCAAAAAAGACAAACGTCCAGCTTTTGCTGCCACAGCAAAGGTGCCAGCGGGGAAAAGTGATGCTGGTCCTCACTGCCTCCTGGAACCCCTTCAAATGCCCCAGACAATTTGGCCCTCTCTGCTTTCCTGCAGACTCTAGCCTCAAAAGCACCTTTTTTCACTTTCGGCGTTGTTTGGAGCAAAAAAGACAAACGTCCATCTTTTGCTGCCACAGCAAAGTGCCAGCGGGGAAAAGTGATGCTGGTCCTCCCTGCCTCCTGGAACCCCTTCAAATGCCCCAGACATTTTGGCCCTCTCTGCTTTCCTGCGGAGTCATTCGTCAAAAGGATCTTTTTTCAATTTCGGCGGTGTTTGGAGCAAAAAAGTCATACGTCCAGCTTTTGCTGCCACAGCAAAGGTGCCAGCGGGGAAAAGTGATGCTGGTCTTCACTGCCTCCTGGAACCCCTTCAAATGCCCCAGACAATTTGGCCCTCTCTGCTTTCCTTCAGACTCTATCCTCAAAAGCACCTTTTCACAGTCTCGGCAGCCTCCGGAGCAAAAAAGACAAACATCCAGCTTTTGCTGCCAGAGCAAAAGTGCCAGCGTTGAAAAGTGATGCTGGTCCTCACTGCCTCCTGGAACCCCTTCAAATGCCCCAAACAATTTAGCCCTCTCTTCCTTCCCGCGGACGCTATCGTCAAAAGGACCTTTTTTCACTTTCGTCGGTGTTTGGAGCAAAAAAGACAAACGTCCAGCTTTTGCTGCCACAGCAAAGGTGCCAGCGGGGAAAAGTGATGCTCGTCCTCACTGCCTCCTGGAACCCCTTCAAATGCCCCAGACAATTTGGCCCTCTCTGCTTTTTTGCAGACTCTATCCTCAAAAGCACCTTTTTTCATTTTCGGCGGTGTTTGGAGCTAAAAAGACAAACGTCCAGCTTTTGCTGCCACAGCAAAGGTGCCAGCGGGGAAAACTGATGCTCGTCCTCACTGCCTCCTGGAACCCCTTCAAATGCCCCAGACAATTTGGCCCTCTCTGCTTTCCTGCGGACTCTATCCTCAAAAGCACCTTTTCTCACTCTCAGCAGCCTCCGGAGCAAAAAAGACAAACATCCAGCTTTTGCTGCCACAGCAAAGTGCCAGCGGGGAAAAGTGATGCTGGTCCTCACTGCCTCCTGGAACCCCTTCAAATGCCCCAGACAATTTGGCCCTCTCTGCTTTCCTGCAGAATCTATCCTCAAAAACACCTTTTTTTCACTTTCGGCGATGTTTGGAGCAAAAAGGACAAACGTCCAGCTTTTGCTGCCACAGCAAAGGTGCCAGCGGGGAAAAGTGATGCTGGTCCTCACTGTCTCCTGGAACCCCTTCAAATGCCCCAGACAATTGGGCCCTCTCTGCTTTCCTGCAGACTCTATCCTCAAAAGCACGTTTTTTCAATTTCGGCGGTGTTTGGATCTAAAAAGACAAAAGTCCAGCATTTGCTGCCACAGCAAAGGTGCCAGCAGGGAAAAGTGATGCTGGTCCTCACTGCCTCCTGGAACCCCTTCAAATGCCCCAGACAATTTGGCCCTCTCTGCTTTCATGCAGACTCTATCCTCAACAGCACCTTTTCACAGTCTCGTCAGCCTCCGTAGCAAAAAAGACAAACGTCCAGCTTTTGCTGCCACAGCAAAGGTGCCAGCGTTGAAAAGTGATGCTGGTCCTCACTGCCTCCTTGAACCCCTTCAAATGCCCCAAACAATTTAGCCCTCTCTTCCTTCCCGCGGACGCTATCGTCAAAAGGACCTTTTTTCACTTTCGTCGGTGTTTGGAGCAAAAAAGACAAAAGTCCAGCTTTTGCTGCCACAGCAAAGGTGCCAGCGGGGAAAAGTGATGCTGGTCATCACTGCCTCCTGGAACCCCTTCAAATGCCCCAGGCAATTTGGCCCTCTCTGCTTTTTTGCAGACTCTATCCTCAAAAGCACCTTTTTTCACTTTCGGCGGTGTTTGGAGCTAAAAAGACAAACGTCCAGCTTTTGCTGCCACAGCAAAGGTGCCAGCGGGGAAAACTGATGCTCGTCCTCACTGCCTCCTGGAACCCCTTCAAATGCCCCAGACAATTTGGCCCTCTCTGCTTTCCTTCAGAGTCATTCGTCAAAAGGATCTTTTTTCACTTTCGGCGGTGTTTGGAGCAAAAATGTCATACGTCCAGCTTTTGCTGCCACAGCAAAGGTGCCAGCGGGGAAAAGTGATGCTGGTCTTCACTGCCTCCTGGAACCCCTTCAAATGCCCCAGACAATTTGGCCCTCTCTGCTTTCCTGCAGACTCTATCCTCAAAAGCACCTTTTCTCACTCTCAGCAGCCTCCGTAGCAAAAAGGACAAAGGTCCAGCTTTTGCTGCCACAGCAAAGGTGCAAACGGGGAAAAGTGATGCTGGTCCTCACTGTCTCCTGGAACCCCTTCAAATGCCCCAGACAATTTGGCCCTCTCTGCTTTCCTGCAGACTCTATCCTCAAAAGCACGTTTTTTCAATTTCGGCGGTGTTTGGAGCTAAAAAGAAAAAAGTCCAGCATTTGCTGCCACAGCAAAGGTGCCAGCAGGGAAAAGTGATGCTGGTCCTCACTGCCTCCTGGAACCCCTTCAAATGCCCCAGACAATTTGGCCCTCTCTGCTTTCCTGCAGACTCTATCCTCAAAAGCACCTTTTTTCACTTTCGGCGGTGTTTGGAGCAAAAAAGACAAACGTCCAGCTTTTGCTGCCACAGCAAAGGTGCCAGCGGGGAAAAGTGATGCTGGTCCTCCCTGCCTCCTGGAACCCCTTCAAATGCCCCAGACAATTTGGCCCTCTCTGCTTTCCTGAAGAATCTATCCTCAAAAGCACCTTTTGTCACTCTCAGCAGCCTCCAGAGCAAAAAAGACAAACATCCAGCTTTTGCTGCCACAGCAAAGGTGCCAGCGGGGAAAAGTGATGCTGGTCCTCACTGTCTCCTGGAACCCCTTCAAATGCCCCAGACAATTTGGCCCTCTCTGCTTTCCTTCAGACTCTATCCTCAAAAGAAACTTTTCACAGTCTCGGCAGCCTCCGGAGAAAAAAAGACAAACATCCAGCTTTTGCTGCCAGAGCAAAAGTGCCAGCGAGGAAAAGTGATGCTGGTCCTCACTGCCTCCTGGAACCCCTTCAAATGCCCCAGACAATTTGGCCCTCTCTGCTTTCCTGCAGAGTCATTCGTCAAAAGGATCTTTTTTCACTTTCGGCGGTGTTTGGAGCAAAAAAGTCATACGTCCAGCTTTTGCTGCCACAGCAAAGTGCCAGCGGGGAAAAGTGATGCTGGTCCTCACTGCCTCCTGGAACCCCTTCAAATGCCCCAGACAATTTGGCCCTCTCTGCTTTCCTGCAGACTCTATCCTCAAAAGCACTTTTTTTCACTTTCGGCGATGTTTGGAGCCAAAAGGAAAAACGTCCAGCTTTTGCTGCCACAGCAAAGGTGCCAGCGGGGAAAAGTGATGCTGGTCCTCACTGAATCCTGGAACCCCTTCAAATGCCTCAGACAATTTGGCCCTCTCTTCTTTCCTGCGGACTCTATCGTCAAAAGCAACTTTTCTCACTCTCAGCAGCCTCCGGAGCAAAAAAGACAAACGTCCAGCTTTTGCTGCCACAGCAAAGGTGCCAGAGGGGAAAAGTGATGCTGGTCCTCACTGCCTCCTGGAAACCCTTCAAATGCCCCAGACAATTTGGCCCTCTCTGCTTTCCTGCAGAATCTATCCTCAAAAGCACTTTTTTTCACTTTCGGCGGTGTTTGGAGCTAAAAAGACAAACATCCAGCTTTTGCTGCCACAGCAAAGGTGCCAGCGGGGAAAACTGATGCTCGTCCTCACTGCCTCCTGGAACCCCTTCAAATGCCCCAGACAATTGGGCCCTCTCTGCTTTCCTGCAGACTCTATCCTCAAAAGCACCTTTTTTCACTTTCGGCGGTGTTTGGAGCTAAAAAGACAAACGTCCAGCATTTGCTGCCACAGCAAAGGTGCCAGCGGGGAAAAGTGATGCTGGTCCTCACTGCCTCCTGGAACCCCTTCAAATGCCCCAGACAATTTCACCCTCTCTTCTTTCCTGCAGGCTCTATCCTCAACAGCACCTTTTCACAGTCTCGTCAGCCTCCGTAGCAAAAAAGACAAACGTCCAGCTTTTCTGCCACAGCAAAGGTGCCAGCGGGGAAAAGTGATGCTGGTCCTCACTGCCTCCTGGAACCCCTTCAAATGCCCCAGACAATTTGGCCCTCTCTGCTTTCCTGCAGAGTCATTCGTCAAAAGGATCTTTTTTCACTTTCGGCGGTGTTTGGAGCAAAAAAGTCATACGTCCAGCTTTTGCTGCCACAGCAAAGGTGCCAGCGGGGAAAAGTGATGCTGGTCCTCACTGCCTCCTGGAACCCCTTCAAATGCCCCAGACAATTTGGCCCTCTCTGCTTTTCTGCAGACTCCGTCCTCAAAAGCACCTTTTCACAGTCTCGGCAGCCTCCGGAGAAAAAAAGACAAACATCCAGCTTTTGCTGCCACAGCAAAAGTGCCAGCGTTGAAAAGTGATGCTGGTCCTCACTGCCTCCTGGAACCCCTTCAAATACCCCAAACAATTTAGCCCTCTCTTCTTTCCCGCGGACGCTATCATCAAAAGGACCTTTTTTCACTTTCGTCGCTGTTTAGAGCAAAAAAGACAAACGTCCAGCTTTTGCTGCCACAGCAAAGGTGCCAGCGGGGAAAAGTGATGCTGGTCCTCACTGCCTCCTGGAACCCCTTCAAATGCCCCAGACAATTTGGCCCTCTCTGCTTTTTTACAGACTCTATCCTCAAAAGCACCTTTTTTCACTTTCGGCGGTGTTTAGAGCAAAAAAGACAAACGTCCAGCTTTTGCTGCCACAGCAAAGGTGCCAGCGGGGAAAAAGTGATGCTGGTCCTCACTGTCTCCTGGAACCCCTTCAAATGCCCCAGACAATTGGGCCCTCTCTGCTTTCCTGCAGACTCTATCCTCAAAAGCACGTTTTTTCAATTTCGGCGGTGTTTGGATCTAAAAAGAAAAAAGTCCAGCATTTGCTGCCACAGCAAAGGTGCCAGCAGGGAAAAGTGATGCTGGTCCTCACTGCCTCCTGGAACCCCTTCAAATGCCCCAGACAATTTGGCCCTCTCTGCTTTCATGCAGACTCTATCCTCAACAGCACCTTTTCACAGTCTCGTCAGCCTCCGTAGCAAAAAAGACAAACGTCCAGCTTTTGCTGCCACAGCAAAGGTGCCAGCGGGGAAAAGTGATGCTGGTCCTCCCTGCCTCCTGGTACCCCTTCAAATGCCCCATACAATTTGACCCTCTCTGCTTTCCTGCAGAGTCATTCGTCAAAAGGATCTTTTTTCACTTTCGGCGGTGTTTGGAGCAAAAAAGTCATACGTCCAGCTTTTGCTGCCACAGCAAAGGTGCCAGCGGGGAAAAGTGATGCTGGTCCTCACTGCCTCCTGGAACCCCTTCAAATGCCCCAGACAATTTGGCCCTCTCTGCTTTTCTGCAGACTCCGTCCTCAAAAGCACCTTTTCACAGTCTCGGCAGCCTCCGGAGAAAAAAAGACAAACATCCAGCTTTTGCTGCCAGAGCAAAAGTGCCAGCGTTGAAAAGTGATGCTGGTCCTCACTGCCTCCTGGAACCCCTTCAAATGCCCAGAGAATTTAGCCCTCTCTTCCTTCCCGCGGACGCTATCGTCAAAAGGACCTTTTTTCACTTTCGTCGGTGTTTGGAGCAAAAAAGACAAACGTCCAGCTTTTGCTGCCACAGCAAAGGTGCCAGCGGGGAAAACTGATGCTCGTCCTCACTGCCTCCTGGAACCCCTTCAAATGCCCCAGACAATTGGGCCCTCTCTGCTTTCCTGCAGACTCTATCCTCAACAGCACCTTTTCACAGTCTCGTCAGCCTCCGTAGCAAAAAAGACAAACGTCCAGCTTTTGCTGCCACAGCAAAGGTGCCAGCGGGGAAAAGTGATGCTGGTCCTCACTGCCTCCTGGAACCCCTTCAAATGCCCCAGACAATTTGGCCCTCTCTGCTTTCCTGCAGAGTCATTCGTAAAAAGGATCTTTTTTCACTTTCGGCGGTGTTTGGAGCAAAAAAGTCATACGTCCAGCTTTTGCTGCCACAGCAAAGGTGCCAGCGGGGAAAAGTGATGCTGGTCCTCACTGCCTCCTGGAACCCCTTCAAATGCCCCAGACAATTTGGCCCTCTCTGCTTTTCTGCAGACTCCGTCCTCAAAAGCACCTTTTCACAGTCTCGGCAGCCTCCGGAGAAAAAAAGACAAACATCCAGCTTTTGCTGCCTGAGCAAAAGTGCCAGCGTTGAAAAGTGATGCTGGTCCTCACTGCCTCCTGGAACCCCTTCAAATACCCCAAACAATTTAGCCCTCTCTTCTTTCCCGCGGACGCTATCATCAAAAGGACCTTTTTTCACTTTCGTCGCTGTTTAGAGCAAAAATAACAAACGTCCAGCTTTTGCTGCCACAGCAAAGGTGCCAGCGGGGAAAAGTGATGCTGGTCCTCACTGCCTCCTGGAACCCCTTCAAATGCCCCAGACAATTTGGCCCTCTCTGCTTTTTTACAGACTCTATCCTCAAAAGCACCTTTTTTCAATTTCGGCGGTGTTTAGAGCAAAAAAGACAAACGTCCAGCTTTTGCTGCCACAGCAAAGGTGCCAGCGGGGAAAAGTGATGCTGGTCCTCACTGCCTCCTGGAACCCCTTCAAATGCCCCAGACAATTTGGCCCTCTCTGCTTTCCTGCAGACTCTAGCCTCAAAAGCACCTTTTTTCACTTTCGGCGTTGTTTGGAGCAAAAAAGACAAACGTCCATCTTTTGCTGCCACAGCAAAGTGCCAGCGGGGAAAAGTGATGCTGGTCCTCCCTGCCTCCTGGAACCCCTTCAAATGCCCCAGACATTTTGGCCCTCTCTGCTTTCCTGCGGAGTCATTCGTCAAAAGGATCTTTTTTCAATTTCGGCGGTGTTTGGAGCAAAAAAGTCATACGTCCAGCTTTTGCTGCCACAGCAAAGGTGCCAGCGGGGAAAAGTGATGCTGGTCTTCACTGCCTCCTGGAACCCCTTCAAATGCCCCAGACAATTTGGCCCTCTCTGCTTTCCTTCAGACTCTATCCTCAAAAGCACCTTTTCACAGTCTCGGCAGCCTCCGGAGCAAAAAAGACAAACATCCAGCTTTTGCTGCCAGAGCAAAAGTGCCAGCGTTGAAAAGTGATGCTGGTCCTCACTGCCTCCTGGAACCCCTTCAAATGCCCCAAACAATTTAGCCCTCTCTTCCTTCCCGCGGACGCTATCGTCAAAAGGACCTTTTTTCACTTTCGTCGGTGTTTGGAGCAAAAAAGACAAACGTCCAGCTTTTGCTGCCACAGCAAAGGTGCCAGCGGGGAAAAGTGATGCTCGTCCTCACTGCCTCCTGGAACCCCTTCAAATGCCCCAGACAATTTGGCCCTCTCTGCTTTTTTGCAGACTCTATCCTCAAAAGCACCTTTTTTCATTTTCGGCGGTGTTTGGAGCTAAAAAGACAAACGTCCAGCTTTTGCTGCCACAGCAAAGGTGCCAGCGGGGAAAACTGATGCTCGTCCTCACTGCCTCCTGGAACCCCTTCAAATGCCCCAGACAATTTGGCCCTCTCTGCTTTCCTGCGGACTCTATCCTCAAAAGCACCTTTTCTCACTCTCAGCAGCCTCCGGAGCAAAAAAGACAAACATCCAGCTTTTGCTGCCACAGCAAAGTGCCAGCGGGGAAAAGTGATGCTGGTCCTCACTGCCTCCTGGAACCCCTTCAAATGCCCCAGACAATTTGGCCCTCTCTGCTTTCCTGCAGAATCTATCCTCAAAAACACCTTTTTTTCACTTTCGGCGATGTTTGGAGCAAAAAGGACAAACGTCCAGCTTTTGCTGCCACAGCAAAGGTGCCAGCGGGGAAAAGTGATGCTGGTCCTCACTGTCTCCTGGAACCCCTTCAAATGCCCCAGACAATTGGGCCCTCTCTGCTTTCCTGCAGACTCTATCCTCAAAAGCACGTTTTTTCAATTTCGGCGGTGTTTGGATCTAAAAAGACAAAAGTCCAGCATTTGCTGCCACAGCAAAGGTGCCAGCAGGGAAAAGTGATGCTGGTCCTCACTGCCTCCTGGAACCCCTTCAAATGCCCCAGACAATTTGGCCCTCTCTGCTTTCATGCAGACTCTATCCTCAACAGCACCTTTTCACAGTCTCGTCAGCCTCCGTAGCAAAAAAGACAAACGTCCAGCTTTTGCTGCCACAGCAAAGGTGCCAGCGTTGAAAAGTGATGCTGGTCCTCACTGCCTCCTTGAACCCCTTCAAATGCCCCAAACAATTTAGCCCTCTCTTCCTTCCCGCGGACGCTATCGTCAAAAGGACCTTTTTTCACTTTCGTCGGTGTTTGGAGCAAAAAAGACAAAAGTCCAGCTTTTGCTGCCACAGCAAAGGTGCCAGCGGGGAAAAGTGATGCTGGTCATCACTGCCTCCTGGAACCCCTTCAAATGCCCCAGGCAATTTGGCCCTCTCTGCTTTTTTGCAGACTCTATCCTCAAAAGCACCTTTTTTCACTTTCGGCGGTGTTTGGAGCTAAAAAGACAAACGTCCAGCTTTTGCTGCCACAGCAAAGGTGCCAGCGGGGAAAACTGATGCTCGTCCTCACTGCCTCCTGGAACCCCTTCAAATGCCCCAGACAATTTGGCCCTCTCTGCTTTCCTTCAGAGTCATTCGTCAAAAGGATCTTTTTTCACTTTCGGCGGTGTTTGGAGCAAAAATGTCATACGTCCAGCTTTTGCTGCCACAGCAAAGGTGCCAGCGGGGAAAAGTGATGCTGGTCTTCACTGCCTCCTGGAACCCCTTCAAATGCCCCAGACAATTTGGCCCTCTCTGCTTTCCTGCAGACTCTATCCTCAAAAGCACCTTTTCTCACTCTCAGCAGCCTCCGTAGCAAAAAGGACAAAGGTCCAGCTTTTGCTGCCACAGCAAAGGTGCAAACGGGGAAAAGTGATGCTGGTCCTCACTGTCTCCTGGAACCCCTTCAAATGCCCCAGACAATTTGGCCCTCTCTGCTTTCCTGCAGACTCTATCCTCAAAAGCACGTTTTTTCAATTTCGGCGGTGTTTGGAGCTAAAAAGAAAAAAGTCCAGCATTTGCTGCCACAGCAAAGGTGCCAGCAGGGAAAAGTGATGCTGGTCCTCACTGCCTCCTGGAACCCCTTCAAATGCCCCAGACAATTTGGCCCTCTCTGCTTTCCTGCAGACTCTATCCTCAAAAGCACCTTTTTTCACTTTCGGCGGTGTTTGGAGCAAAAAAGACAAACGTCCAGCTTTTGCTGCCACAGCAAAGGTGCCAGCGGGGAAAAGTGATGCTGGTCCTCCCTGCCTCCTGGAACCCCTTCAAATGCCCCAGACAATTTGGCCCTCTCTGCTTTCCTGAAGAATCTATCCTCAAAAGCACCTTTTGTCACTCTCAGCAGCCTCCAGAGCAAAAAAGACAAACATCCAGCTTTTGCTGCCACAGCAAAGGTGCCAGCGGGGAAAAGTGATGCTGGTCCTCACTGTCTCCTGGAACCCCTTCAAATGCCCCAGACAATTTGGCCCTCTCTGCTTTCCTTCAGACTCTATCCTCAAAAGAAACTTTTCACAGTCTCGGCAGCCTCCGGAGAAAAAAAGACAAACATCCAGCTTTTGCTGCCAGAGCAAAAGTGCCAGCGAGGAAAAGTGATGCTGGTCCTCACTGCCTCCTGGAACCCCTTCAAATGCCCCAGACAATTTGGCCCTCTCTGCTTTCCTGCAGAGTCATTCGTCAAAAGGATCTTTTTTCACTTTCGGCGGTGTTTGGAGCAAAAAAGTCATACGTCCAGCTTTTGCTGCCACAGCAAAGTGCCAGCGGGGAAAAGTGATGCTGGTCCTCACTGCCTCCTGGAACCCCTTCAAATGCCCCAGACAATTTGGCCCTCTCTGCTTTCCTGCAGACTCTATCCTCAAAAGCACTTTTTTTCACTTTCGGCGATGTTTGGAGCCAAAAGGAAAAACGTCCAGCTTTTGCTGCCACAGCAAAGGTGCCAGCGGGGAAAAGTGATGCTGGTCCTCACTGAATCCTGGAACCCCTTCAAATGCCTCAGACAATTTGGCCCTCTCTTCTTTCCTGCGGACTCTATCGTCAAAAGCAACTTTTCTCACTCTCAGCAGCCTCCGGAGCAAAAAAGACAAACGTCCAGCTTTTGCTGCCACAGCAAAGGTGCCAGAGGGG
Organism: Vanellus vanellus; assembly: GCF_965231255.1. Classification (NCBI taxonomy): domain Eukaryota; kingdom Metazoa; phylum Chordata; class Aves; order Charadriiformes; family Charadriidae; genus Vanellus; species Vanellus vanellus. The sequence continues at coordinate 41,638 of NW_028127885.1, forward strand.
AAAAGTGATGCTGGTCCTCACTGCCTCCTGGAAACCCTTCAAATGCCCCAGACAATTTGGCCCTCTCTGCTTTCCTGCAGAATCTATCCTCAAAAGCACTTTTTTTCACTTTCGGCGGTGTTTGGAGCTAAAAAGACAAACATCCAGCTTTTGCTGCCACAGCAAAGGTGCCAGCGGGGAAAACTGATGCTCGTCCTCACTGCCTCCTGGAACCCCTTCAAATGCCCCAGACAATTGGGCCCTCTCTGCTTTCCTGCAGACTCTATCCTCAAAAGCACCTTTTTTCACTTTCGGCGGTGTTTGGAGCTAAAAAGACAAACGTCCAGCATTTGCTGCCACAGCAAAGGTGCCAGCGGGGAAAAGTGATGCTGGTCCTCACTGCCTCCTGGAACCCCTTCAAATGCCCCAGACAATTTCACCCTCTCTTCTTTCCTGCAGGCTCTATCCTCAACAGCACCTTTTCACAGTCTCGTCAGCCTCCGTAGCAAAAAAGACAAACGTCCAGCTTTTCTGCCACAGCAAAGGTGCCAGCGGGGAAAAGTGATGCTGGTCCTCACTGCCTCCTGGAACCCCTTCAAATGCCCCAGACAATTTGGCCCTCTCTGCTTTCCTGCAGAGTCATTCGTCAAAAGGATCTTTTTTCACTTTCGGCGGTGTTTGGAGCAAAAAAGTCATACGTCCAGCTTTTGCTGCCACAGCAAAGGTGCCAGCGGGGAAAAGTGATGCTGGTCCTCACTGCCTCCTGGAACCCCTTCAAATGCCCCAGACAATTTGGCCCTCTCTGCTTTTCTGCAGACTCCGTCCTCAAAAGCACCTTTTCACAGTCTCGGCAGCCTCCGGAGAAAAAAAGACAAACATCCAGCTTTTGCTGCCACAGCAAAAGTGCCAGCGTTGAAAAGTGATGCTGGTCCTCACTGCCTCCTGGAACCCCTTCAAATACCCCAAACAATTTAGCCCTCTCTTCTTTCCCGCGGACGCTATCATCAAAAGGACCTTTTTTCACTTTCGTCGCTGTTTAGAGCAAAAAAGACAAACGTCCAGCTTTTGCTGCCACAGCAAAGGTGCCAGCGGGGAAAAGTGATGCTGGTCCTCACTGCCTCCTGGAACCCCTTCAAATGCCCCAGACAATTTGGCCCTCTCTGCTTTTTTACAGACTCTATCCTCAAAAGCACCTTTTTTCACTTTCGGCGGTGTTTAGAGCAAAAAAGACAAACGTCCAGCTTTTGCTGCCACAGCAAAGGTGCCAGCGGGGAAAAAGTGATGCTGGTCCTCACTGTCTCCTGGAACCCCTTCAAATGCCCCAGACAATTGGGCCCTCTCTGCTTTCCTGCAGACTCTATCCTCAAAAGCACGTTTTTTCAATTTCGGCGGTGTTTGGATCTAAAAAGAAAAAAGTCCAGCATTTGCTGCCACAGCAAAGGTGCCAGCAGGGAAAAGTGATGCTGGTCCTCACTGCCTCCTGGAACCCCTTCAAATGCCCCAGACAATTTGGCCCTCTCTGCTTTCATGCAGACTCTATCCTCAACAGCACCTTTTCACAGTCTCGTCAGCCTCCGTAGCAAAAAAGACAAACGTCCAGCTTTTGCTGCCACAGCAAAGGTGCCAGCGGGGAAAAGTGATGCTGGTCCTCCCTGCCTCCTGGTACCCCTTCAAATGCCCCATACAATTTGACCCTCTCTGCTTTCCTGCAGAGTCATTCGTCAAAAGGATCTTTTTTCACTTTCGGCGGTGTTTGGAGCAAAAAAGTCATACGTCCAGCTTTTGCTGCCACAGCAAAGGTGCCAGCGGGGAAAAGTGATGCTGGTCCTCACTGCCTCCTGGAACCCCTTCAAATGCCCCAGACAATTTGGCCCTCTCTGCTTTTCTGCAGACTCCGTCCTCAAAAGCACCTTTTCACAGTCTCGGCAGCCTCCGGAGAAAAAAAAGACAAACATCCAGCTTTTGCTGCCAGAGCAAAAGTGCCAGCGTTGAAAAGTGATGCTGGTCCTCACTGCCTCCTGGAACCCCTTCAAATGCCCAGAGAATTTAGCCCTCTCTTCCTTCCCGCGGACGCTATCGTCAAAAGGACCTTTTTTCACTTTCGTCGGTGTTTGGAGCAAAAAAGACAAACGTCCAGCTTTTGCTGCCACAGCAAAGGTGCCAGCGGGGAAAAGTGATGCTGGTCCTCACTGCCTCCTGGAACCCCTTCAAATGCCCCAGACAATTTGGCCCTCTCTGCTTTTTTGCAGACTCTATCCTCAAAAGCACCTTTTTTCACTTTCGGCGTTGTTTGGAGCTAAAAAGACAAACGTCCAGCTTTTTGCTGCCACAGCAAAGGTGCCAGCGGGGAAAACTGATGCTCGTCCTCACTGCCTCCTGGAACCCCTTCAAATGCCCCAGACAATTTGGCCCTCTCTGCTTTCCTGCAGAGTCATTCGTCAAAACGATCTTTTTTCACTTTCGGCGGTGTTTGGAGCAAAAATGTCATACGTCCAGCTTTTGCTGCCAGAGCAAAGGTGCCAGCGGGGAAAAGTGATGCTGGTCTTCACTGCCTCCTGGAACCCCTTCAAATGCCCCAGACAATTTGGCCCTCTCTGCTATCCTGCGGACTCTATCCTCAAAAGCACCTTTTCTCACTCTAAGCAGCCTCCGGAGCAAAAAAGACAAACATCCAGCTTTTGCTGCCACAGCAAAGGTACCAGCGGGGAAAAGTGATGCTGGTCCTCACTGCCTCCTGGAACCCCTTCAAATGCCCCAGACAATTTGGCCCTCTCTGCTTTCCTGCAGACTCTATCCTCAAAAGCACCTTTTTTCACTTTCGGCGGTGTTTCGAGCTGAAAAGACAAACGTCCAGCTTTTGCTGCCACAGCAAAGGTGCCAGCGGGGAAAAGTGATGCTGGTCCTCACTGCCTCCTGGAACCCCTTCAAATGCCCCAGACAATTTGGCCCTCTCTGCTTTTCTGCAGACTCCGTCCTCAAAAGCACCTTTTCACAGTCTCGGCAGCCTCCGGAGAAAAAAAGACAAACATCCAGCTTTTGCTGCCACAGCAAAAGTGCCAGCGTTGAAAAGTGATGCTGGTCCTCACTGCCTCCTGGAACCCCTTCAAATACCCCAAACAATTTAGCCCTCTCTTCTTTCCCGCGGACGCTATCATCAAAAGGACCTTTTTTCACTTTCGTCGCTGTTTAGAGCAAAAAAGACAAACGTCCAGCTTTTGCTGCCACAGCAAAGGTGCCAGCGGGGAAAAGTGATGCTGGTCCTCACTGCCTCCTGGAACCCCTTCAAATGCCCCAGACAATTTGGCCCTCTCTGCTTTTTTACAGACTCTATCCTCAAAAGCACCTTTTTTCACTTTCGGCGGTGTTTAGAGCAAAAAAGACAAACGTCCAGCTTTTGCTGCCACAGCAAAGGTGCCAGCGGGGAAAAAGTGATGCTGGTCCTCACTGTCTCCTGGAACCCCTTCAAATGCCCCAGACAATTGGGCCCTCTCTGCTTTCCTGCAGACTCTATCCTCAAAAGCACGTTTTTTTCAATTTCGGCGGTGTTTGGATCTAAAAAGAAAAAAGTCCAGCATTTGCTGCCACAGCAAAGGTGCCAGCAGGGAAAAGTGATGCTGGTCCTCACTGCCTCCTGGAACCCCTTCAAATGCCCCAGACAATTTGGCCCTCTCTGCTTTCATGCAGACTCTATCCTCAACAGCACCTTTTCACAGTCTCGTCAGCCTCCGTAGCAAAAAAGACAAACGTCCAGCTTTTGCTGCCACAGCAAAGGTGCCAGCGGGGAAAAGTGATGCTGGTCCTCCCTGCCTCCTGGTACCCTTCAAATGCCCCATACAATTTGACCCTCTCTGCTTTCCTGCAGAGTCATTCGTCAAAAGGATCTTTTTTCACTTTCGGCGGTGTTTGGAGCAAAAAAGTCATACGTCCAGCTTTTGCTGCCACAGCAAAGGTGCCAGCGGGGAAAAGTGATGCTGGTCCTCACTGCCTCCTGGAACCCCTTCAAATGCCCCAGACAATTTGGCCCTCTCTGCTTTTCTGCAGACTCCGTCCTCAAAAGCACCTTTTCACAGTCTCGGCAGCCTCCGGAGAAAAAAAGACAAACATCCAGCTTTTGCTGCCAGAGCAAAAGTGCCAGCGTTGAAAAGTGATGCTGGTCCTCACTGCCTCCTGGAACCCCTTCAAATGCCCAGAGAATTTAGCCCTCTCTTCCTTCCCGCGGACGCTATCGTCAAAAGGACCTTTTTTCACTTTCGTCGGTGTTTGGAGCAAAAAAGACAAACGTCCAGCTTTTGCTGCCACAGCAAAGGTGCCAGCGGGGAAAAGTGATGCTGGTCCTCACTGCCTCCTGGAACCCCTTCAAATGCCCCAGACAATTTGGCCCTCTCTGCTTTTTTGCAGACTCTATCCTCAAAAGCACCTTTTTTCACTTTCGGCGGTGTTTGGAGCTAAAAAGACAAACGTCCAGCTTTTGCTGCCACAGCAAAGGTGCCAGCGGGGAAAACTGATGCTCGTCCTCACTGCCTCCTGGAACCCCTTCAAATGCCCCAGACAATTTGGCCCTCTCTGCTTTCCTGCAGAGTCATTCGTCAAAACGATCTTTTTTCACTTTCGGCGGTGTTTGGAGCAAAAATGTCATACGTCCAGCTTTTGCTGCCAGAGCAAAGGTGCCAGCGGGGAAAAGTGATGCTGGTCTTCACTGCCTCCTGGAACCCCTTCAAATGCCCCAGACAATTTGGCCCTCTCTGCTATCCTGCGGACTCTATCCTCAAAAGCACCTTTTCTCACTCTAAGCAGCCTCCGGAGCAAAAAAGACAAACATCCAGCTTTTGCTGCCACAGCAAAGGTACCAGCGGGGAAAAGTGATGCTGGTCCTCACTGCCTCCTGGAACCCCTTCAAATGCCCCAGACAATTTGGCCCTCTCTGCTTTCCTGCAGACTCTATCCTCAAAAGCACCTTTTTTCACTTTCGGCGGTGTTTCGAGCTGAAAAGACAAACGTCCAGCTTTTGCTGCCACAGCAAAGGTGCCAGCGGGGAAAAGTGATGCTGGTCCTCACTGCCTCCTGGAACCCCTTCAAATGCCCCAGACAATTTGGCCCTCTCTGCTTTCCTGCAGACTCTATCCTCAAAAGCACCTTTTTTCACTTTCGGCGGTGTTTGGAGCAAAAAAGACAAACATCCAGCTTTTGCTGCCACAGAAAAGTGCCAGCGGGGAAAAGTGATGCTGGTCCTCACTGCCTCCTGGAACCCCTTCTCATGCCCCAGACAATTTGGCCCTCTCTGCTTTCCTGCAGACTCTATCCTCCAAAGCACCTTTTCTCACTCTCAGCAGCCTCCAGAGCAAAAAAGACAAACGTCCAGCTTTTGCTGCCACAGCAAAGTGCCAGCGGGGAAAAGTGATGCTGGTCCTCACTGCCTCCTGGAACCCCTTCAAATGCCCCAGACAATTTGGCCCTCTCTGCTTTCCTGCAGACTCTATCCTCAAAAGCACCTTTTCTCACTCTCAGCAGCCTCCGGAGCAAAAAAGACAAACGTCCAGCTTTTGCTGCCACAGCAAAGGTGCCAGCGGGGAAAAGTGATGCTGGTCCTCACTGCCTCCTGGAACCCCTTCAAATGCCCCAGACAATTTGGCCCTCTCTGCTTTTCTGCAGACTCCGTCCTCAAAAGCACCTTTTCACAGTCTCGGCAGCCTCCGGAGAAAAAAAGACAAACATCCAGCTTTTGCTGCCACAGCAAAAGTGCCAGCGTTGAAAAGTGATGCTGGTCCTCACTGCCTCCTGGAACCCCTTCAAATACCCCAAACAATTTAGCCCTCTCTTCTTTCCCGCGGACGCTATCATCAAAAGGACCTTTTTTCACTTTCGTCGCTGTTTAGAGCAAAAAAGACAAACGTCCAGCTTTTGCTGCCACAGCAAAGGTGCCAGCGGGGAAAAGTGATGCTGGTCCTCACTGCCTCCTGGAACCCCTTCAAATGCCCCAGACAATTTGGCCCTCTCTGCTTTTTCACAGACTCTATCCTCAAAAGCACCTTTTTTCACTTTCGGCGGTGTTTAGAGCAAAAAAGACAAACGTCCAGCTTTTGCTGCCACAGCAAAGGTGCCAGCGGGGAAAAAGTGATGCTGGTCCTCACTGTCTCCTGGAACCCCTTCAAATGCCCCAGACAATTGGGCCCTCTCTGCTTTCCTGCAGACTCTATCCTCAAAAGCACGTTTTTTCAATTTCGGCGGTGTTTGGATCTAAAAAGAAAAAAGTCCAGCATTTGCTGCCACAGCAAAGGTGCCAGCAGGGAAAAGTGATGCTGGTCCTCACTGCCTCCTGGAACCCCTTCAAATGCCCCAGACAATTTGGCCCTCTCTGCTTTCATGCAGACTCTATCCTCAACAGCACCTTTTCACAGTCTCGTCAGCCTCCGTAGCAAAAAAGACAAACGTCCAGCTTTTGCTGCCACAGCAAAGGTGCCAGCGGGGAAAAGTGATGCTGGTCCTCCCTGCCTCCTGGTACCCCTTCAAATGCCCCATACAATTTGACCCTCTCTGCTTTCCTGCAGAGTCATTCGTCAAAAGGATCTTTTTTCACTTTCGGCGGTGTTTGGAGCAAAAAAGTCATACGTCCAGCTTTTGCTGCCACAGCAAAGGTGCCAGCGGGGAAAAGTGATGCTGGTCCTCACTGCCTCCTGGAACCCCTTCAAATGCCCCAGACAATTTGGCCCTCTCTGCTTTTCTGCAGACTCCGTCCTCAAAAGCACCTTTTCACAGTCTCGGCAGCCTCCGGAGAAAAAAAGACAAACATCCAGCTTTTGCTGCCAGAGCAAAAGTGCCAGCGTTGAAAAGTGATGCTGGTCCTCACTGCCTCCTGGAACCCCTTCAAATGCCCAGAGAATTTAGCCCTCTCTTCCTTCCCGCGGACGCTATCGTCAAAAGGACCTTTTTTCACTTTCGTCGGTGTTTGGAGCAAAAAAGACAAACGTCCAGCTTTTGCTGCCACAGCAAAGGTGCCAGCGGGGAAAAGTGATGCTGGTCCTCACTGCCTCCTGGAACCCCTTCAAATGCCCCAGACAATTTGGCCCTCTCTGCTTTTTTGCAGACTCTATCCTCAAAAGCACCTTTTTTCACTTTCGGCGGTGTTTGGAGCTAAAAAGACAAACGTCCAGCTTTTGCTGCCACAGCAAAGGTGCCAGCGGGGAAAACTGATGCTCGTCCTCACTGCCTCCTGGAACCCCTTCAAATGCCCCAGACAATTTGGCCCTCTCTGCTTTCCTGCAGAGTCATTCGTCAAAAGGATCTTTTTTCACTTTCGGCGGTGTTTGGAGCAAAAATGTCATACGTCCAGCTTTTGCTGCCAGAGCAAAGGTGCCAGCGGGGAAAAGTGATGCTGGTCTTCACTGCCTCCTGGAACCCCTTCAAATGCCCCAGACAATTTGGCCCTCTCTGCTTTCCTGCGGACTCTATCCTCAAAAGCACCTTTTCTCACTCTAAGCAGCCTCCGGAGCAAAAAAGACAAACATCCAGCTTTTGCTGCCACAGCAAAGTGCCAGCGGGGAAAAGTGATGCTGGTCCTCACTGCCTCCTGGAACCCCTTCAAATGCCCCAGACAATTTGGCCCTCTCTGCTTTCCTGCAGACTCTATCCTCAAAAGCACCTTTTTTCACTTTCGGCGGTGTTTGGAGCAAAAAAGACAAACATCCAGCTTTTGCTGCCACAGAAAAGTGCCAGCGGGGAAAAGTGATGCTGGTCCTCACTGCCTCCTGGAACCCCTTCTCATGCCCCAGACAATTTGGCCCTCTCTGCTTTCCTGCAGACTCTATCCTCCAAAGCACCTTTTCTCACTCTCAGCAGCCTCCAGAGCAAAAAAGACAAACGTCCAGCTTTTGCTGCCACAGCAAAGTGCCAGCGGGGAAAAGTGATGCTGGTCCTCACTGCCTCCTGGAACCCCTTCAAATGCCCCAGACAATTTGGCCCTCTCTGCTTTCCTGCAGACTCTATCCTCAAAAGCACCTTTTCTCACTCTCAGCAGCCTCCGGAGCAAAAAAGACAAACGTCCAGCTTTTGCTGCCACAGCAAAGGTGCCAGCGGGGAAAAGTGATGCTGGTCCTCACTGCCTCCTGGAAACCCTTCAAATGCCCCAGACAATTTGGCCCTCTCTGCTTTCCTGCAGAATCTATCCTCAAAAGCACTTTTTTTCACTTTCGGCGATGTTTGGAGCCAAAAGGAAAAACGTCCAGCTTTTGCTGCCACAGCAAAGGTGCCAGCGGGGAAAAGTGATGCTGGTCCTCACTTCCTCCTGGAACCCCTTCAAATGCCTCAGACAATTTGGCCCTCTCTTCTTTCCTGCGGACTCTATCGTCAAAAGCAACTTTTCTCACTCTCAGCAGCCTCCGGATCATAAAAGACAAACGTCCAGCTTTTGCTGCCTGAGCAAAAGTGCCAGCGTTGAAAAGTGATGCTGGTCCTCACTGCCTCCTGGAACCCCTTCAAATACCCCAAACAATTTAGCCCTCTCTTCTTTCCCGCGGACGCTATCATCAAAAGGACCTTTTTTCACTTTCGTCGCTGTTTAGAGCAAAAAAGACAAACGTCCAGCTTTTGCTGCCACAGCAAAGGTGCCAGCGGGGAAAAGTGATGCTGGTCCTCACTGCCTCCTGGAACCCCTTCAAATGCCCCAGACAATTTGGCCCTCTCTGCTTTCCTGCAGTCTCTATCCTCAAAAGCACCTTTTTTCACTTTCGGCGGTGTTTGGAGCTAAAAAGACAAACGTCCAGCTTTTGCTGCCACAGCAAAGGTGCCAGCGGGGAAAACTGATGCTCGTCCTCACTGCCTCCTGGAACCCCTTCAAATGCCCCAGACAATTTGGCCCTCTCTGCTTTCCTGCAGAGTCATTCGTCAAAACGATCTTTTTTCACTTTCGGCGGTGTTTGGAGCAAAAATGTCACACGTCCAGCTTTTGCTGCCAGAGCAAAGGTGCCAGCGGGGAAAAGTGATGCTGGTCTTCACTGCCTCCTGGAACCCCTTCAAATGCCCCAGACAATTTGGCCCTCTCTGCTTTCCTGCGGACTCTATCCTCAAAAGCACCTTTTCTCACTCTAAGCAGCCTCCGGAGCAAAAAAGACAAACATCCAGCTTTTGCTGCCACAGCAAAGGTACCAGCGGGGAAAAGTGATGCTGGTCCTCACTGCCTCCTGGAACCCCTTCAAATGCCCCAGACAATTTGGCCCTCTCTGCTTTCCTGCAGACTCTATCCTCAAAAGCACCTTTTTTCACTTTCGGCGGTGTTTCGAGCTGAAAAGACAAACGTCCAGCTTTTGCTGCCACAGCAAAGGTGCCAGCGGGGAAAAGTGATGCTGGTCCTCACTGCCTCCTGGAACCCCTTCAAATGCCCCAGACAATTTGGCCCTCTCTGCTTTCCTGCAGACTCTATCCTCAAAAGCACCTTTTTTCACTTTCGGCGGTGTTTGGAGCAAAAAAGACAAACATCCAGCTTTTGCTGCCACAGAAAAGTGCCAGCGGGGAAAAGTGATGCTGGTCCTCACTGCCTCCTGGAACCCCTTCTCATGCCCCAGACAATTTGGCCCTCTCTGCTTTCCTGCAGACTCTATCCTCCAAAGCACCTTTTCTCACTCTCAGCAGCCTCCAGAGCAAAAAAGACAAACGTCCAGCTTTTGCTGCCACAGCAAAGTGCCAGCGGGGAAAAGTGATGCTGGTCCTCACTGCCTCCTGGAACCCCTTCAAATGCCCCAGACAATTTGGCCCTCTCTGCTTTCCTGCAGACTCTATCCTCAAAAGCACCTTTTCTCACTCTCAGCAGCCTCCGGAGCAAAAAAGACAAACGTCCAGCTTTTGCTGCCACAGCAAAGGTGCCAGCGGGGAAAAGTGATGCTGGTCCTCACTGCCTCCTGGAACCCCTTCAAATGCCCCAGACAATTTGGCCCTCTCTGCTTTTCTGCAGACTCCGTCCTCAAAAGCACCTTTTCACAGTCTCGGCAGCCTCCGGAGAAAAAAAGACAAACATCCAGCTTTTGCTGCCACAGCAAAAGTGCCAGCCTTGAAAAGTGATGCTGGTCCTCACTGCCTCCTGGAACCCCTTCAAATACCCCAAACAATTTAGCCCTCTCTTCTTTCCCGCGGACGCTATCATCAAAAGGACCTTTTTTCACTTTCGTCGCTGTTTAGAGCAAAAAAGACAAACGTCCAGCTTTTGCTGCCACAGCAAAGGTGCCAGCGGGGAAAAGTGATGCTGGTCCTCACTGCCTCCTGGAACCCCTTCAAATGCCCCAGACAATTTGGCCCTCTCTGCTTTTTTACAGACTCTATCCTCAAAAGCACCTTTTTTCACTTTCGGCGGTGTTTAGAGCAAAAAAGACAAACGTCCAGCTTTTGCTGCCACAGCAAAGGTGCCAGCGGGGAAAAAGTGATGCTGGTCCTCACTGTCTCCTGGAACCCCTTCAAATGCCCCAGACAATTGGGCCCTCTCTGCTTTCCTGCAGACTCTATCCTCAAAAGCACGTTTTTTCAATTTCGGCGGTGTTTGGATCTAAAAAGAAAAAAGTCCAGCATTTGCTGCCACAGCAAAGGTGCCAGCAGGGAAAAGTGATGCTGGTCCTCACTGCCTCCTGGAACCCCTTCAAATGCCCCAGACAATTTGGCCCTCTCTGCTTTCATGCAGACTCTATCCTCAACAGCACCTTTTCACAGTCTCGTCAGCCTCCGTAGCAAAAAAGACAAACGTCCAGCTTTTGCTGCCACAGCAAAGGTGCCAGCGGGGAAAAGTGATGCTGGTCCTCCCTGCCTCCTGGTACCCCTTCAAATGCCCCATACAATTTGACCCTCACTGCTTTCCTGCAGAGTCATTCGTCAAAAGGATCTTTTTTCACTTTCGGCGGTGTTTGGAGCAAAAAAGTCATACGTCCAGCTTTTGCTGCCACAGCAAAGGTGCCAGCGGGGAAAAGTGATGCTGGTCCTCACTGCCTCCTGGAACCCCTTCAAATGCCCCAGACAATTTGGCCCTCTCTGCTTTTCTGCAGACTCCGTCCTCAAAAGCACCTTTTCACAGTCTCGGCAGCCTCCGGAGAAAAAAAGACAAACATCCAGCTTTTGCTGCCAGAGCAAAAGTGCCAGCGTTGAAAAGTGATGCTGGTCCTCACTGCCTCCTGGAACCCCTTCAAATGCCCAGAGAATTTAGCCCTCTCTTCCTTCCCGCGGACGCTATCGTCAAAAGGACCTTTTTTCACTTTCGTCGGTGTTTGGAGCAAAAAAGACAAACGTCCAGCTTTTGCTGCCACAGCAAAGGTGCCAGCGGGGAAAAGTGATGCTGGTCCTCACTGCCTCCTGGAACCCCTTCAAATGCCCCAGACAATTTGGCCCTCTCTGCTTTTTTGCAGACTCTATCCTCAAAAGCACCTTTTTTCACTTTCGGCGGTGTTTGGAGCTAAAAAGACAAACGTCCAGCTTTTGCTGCCACAGCAAAGGTGCCAGCGGGGAAAACTGATGCTCGTCCTCACTGCCTCCTGGAACCCCTTCAAATGCCCCAGACAATTTGGCCCTCTCTGCTTTCCTGCAGAGTCATTCGTCAAAAGGATCTTTTTTCACTTTCGGCGGTGTTTGGAGCAAAAATGTCATACGTCCAGCTTTTGCTGCCAGAGCAAAGGTGCCAGCGGGGAAAAGTGATGCTGGTCTTCACTGCCTCCTGGAACCCCTTCAAATGCCCCAGACAATTTGGCCCTCTCTGCTTTCCTGCGGACTCTATCCTCAAAAGCACCTTTTCTCACTCTAAGCAGCCTCAGGAGCAAAAAAGACAAACATCCAGCTTTTGCTGCCACAGCAAAGTGCCAGCGGGGAAAAGTGATGCTGGTCCTCACTGCCTCCTGGAACCCCTTCAAATGCCCCAGACAATTTGGCCCTCTCTGCTTTCCTGCAGACTCTATCCTCAAAAGCACCTTTTTTCACTTTCGGCGGTGTTTCGAGCTGAAAAGACAAACGTCCAGCTTTTGCTGCCACAGCAAAGGTGCCAGCGGGGAAAAGTGATGCTGGTCCTCACTGCCTCCTGGAACCCCTTCAAATGCCCCAGACAATTTGGCCCTCTCTGCTTTCCTGCAGACTCTATCCTCAAAAGCACCTTTTTTCACTTTCGGCGGTGTTTGGAGCAAAAAAGACAAACATCCAGCTTTTGCTGCCACAGAAAAGTGCCAGCGGGGAAAAGTGATGCTGGTCCTCACTGCCTCCTGGAACCCCTTCTCATGCCCCAGACAATTTGGCCCTCTCTGCTTTCCTGCAGACTCTATCCTCCAAAGCACCTTTTCTCACTCTCAGCAGCCTCCAGAGCAAAAAAGACAAACGTCCAGCTTTTGCTGCCACAGCAAAGTGCCAGCGGGGAAAAGTGATGCTGGTCCTCACTGCCTCCTGGAACCCCTTCAAATGCCCCAGACAATTTGGCCCTCTCTGCTTTCCTGCAGACTCTATCCTCAAAAGCACCTTTTCTCACTCTCAGCAGCCTCCGGAGCAAAAAAGACAAACGTCCAGCTTTTGCTGCCACAGCAAAGGTGCCAGCGGGGAAAAGTGATGCTGGTCCTCACTGCCTCCTGGAAACCCTTCAAATGCCCCAGACAATTTGGCCCTCTCTGCTTTCCTGCAGAATCTATCCTCAAAAGCACTTTTTTTCACTTTCGGCGATGTTTGGAGCCAAAAGGAAAAAAGTCCAGCTTTTGCTGCCACAGCAAAGGTGCCAGCGGGGAAAAGTGATGCTGGTCCTCACTTCCTCCTGGTACCCCTTCAAATGCCTCAGACAATTTGGCCCTCTCTTCTTTCCTGCGGACTCTATCGTCAAAAGCAACTTTTCTCACTCTCAGCAGCCTCCGGATCATAAAAGACAAACGTCCAGCTTTTGCTGCCACAGCAAAGGTGCCAGAGGGTAAAAGTGATGCTGGTCCTCACTGCCTCCTGGAAACCCTTCAAATGCCCCAGACAATTTGGCCCTCTCTGCTTTCCTGCAGACTCTATCCTCAAAAGCACCTTTTTTCACTTTCGGCGGTGTTTGGAGCAAAAAAGTCATACGTCCACCTTTTGCTGCCACAGCAAAGGTGCCAGCGGGGAAAAGTGATGCTGGTCCTCACTGCCTCCTGGAACCCCTTCAAATGCCCCAGACAATTTGGCCCTCTCTGCTTTTCTGCAGACTCCGTCCTCAAAAGCACCTTTTCACAGTCTCGGCAGCCTCCGGAGAAAAAAAGACAAACATCCAGCTTTTGCTGCCTGAGCAAAAGTGCCAGCGTTGAAAACTGATGCTGGTCCTCACTGCCTCCTGGAACCCCTTCAAATACCCCAAACAATTTAGCCCTCTCTTCTTTCCCGCGGACTCTATCATCAAAAGGACCTTTTTTCACTTTCTTCGCTGTTTAGAGCAAAAAAGACAAACGTCCAGCTTTTGCTGCCACAGCAAAGGTGCCAGCGGGGAAAAGTGATGCTGGTCCTCACTGCCTCCTGGAACCCCTTCAAATGCCCCAGACAATTTGGCCCTCTCTGCTTTCCTGCAGTCTCTATCCTCAAAAGCACCTTTTTTCACTTTCGGCGGTGTTTGGAGCTAAAAAGACAAACGTCCAGCTTTTGCTGCCACAGCAAAGGTGCCAGCGGGGAAAACTGATGCTCGTCCTCACTGCCTCCTGGAACCCCTTCAAATGCCCCAGACAATTTGGCCCTCTCTGCTTTCCTGCAGAGTCATTCGTCAAAACGATCTTTTTTCACTTTCGGCGGTGTTTGGAGCAAAAATGTCACACGTCCAGCTTTTGCTGCCAGAGCAAAGGTGCCAGAGGGGAAAAGTGATGCTGGTCTTCACTGCCTCCTGGAACCCCTTCAAATGCCCCAGACAATTTGGCCCTCTCTGCTTTCCTGCGGACTCTATCCTCAAAAGCACCTTTTCTCACTCTAAGCAGCCTCCGGAGCAAAAAAGACAAACATCCAGCTTTTGCTGCCACAGCAAAGTGCCAGCGGGGAAAAGTGATGCTGGTCCTCACTGCCTCCTGGAACCCCTTCAAATGCCCCAGACAATTTGGCCCTCTCTGCTTTCCTGCAGACTCTATCATCAAAAGCACCTTTTTTCACTTTCGGCGGTGTTTCGAGCTGAAAAGACAAACGTCCAGCTTTTGCTGCCACAGCAAAGGTGCCAGCGGGGAAAAGTGATGCTGGTCCTCACTGCCTCCTGGAACCCCTTCAAATGCCCCAGACAATTTGGCCCTCTCTGCTTTCCTGCAGACTCTATCCTCAAAAGCACCTTTTTTCACTTTCGGCGGTGTTTGGAGCAAAAAAGACAAACATCCAGCTTTTGCTGCCACAGAAAAGTGCCAGCAGGGAAAAGTGATGCTGGTCCTCACTGCCTCCTGGAACCCCTTCACATGCCCCAGACAATTTGGCCCTCTCTGCTTTCCTGCAGACTCTATCCTCCAAAGCACCTTTTCTAACTCTCAGCAGCCTCCAGAGCAAAAAAGACAAACGTCCAGCTTTTGCTGCCACAGCAAAGTGCCAGCGGGGAAAAGTGATGCTGGTCCTCACTGCCTCCTGGAACCCCTTCAAATGCCCCAGACAATTTGGCCCTCTCTGCTTTCCTGCAGACTCTATCCTCAAAAGCACCTTTTCTCACTCTCAGCAGCCTCCGGAGCAAAAAAGACAAACGTCCAGCTTTTGCTGCCACAGCAAAGGTGCCAGCGGGGAAAAGTGATGCTGGTCCTCACTGCCTCCTGGAAACCCTTCAAATGCCCCAGACAATTTGGCCCTCTCTGCTTTCCTGCAGAATCTATCCTCAAAAGCACTTTTTTTCACTTTCGGCGATGTTTGGAGCCAAAAGGAAAAACGTCCAGCTTTTGCTGCCACAGCAAAGGTGCCAGCGGGGAAAAGTGATGCTGGTCCTCACTTCCTCCTGGAACCCCTTCAAATGCCTCAGACAATATTGCCCTCTCTTCTTTCCTGCGGACTCTATCGTCAAAAGCAACTTTTCTCACTCTCAGCAGCCTCCGGAGCAAAAAAGACAAACATCCAGCTTTTGCTGCCACAGCAAAGGTGCCAGAAGGGAAAAGTGATGCTGGTCCTCACTGCCTCCTGGAACCCCTTCAAATGCCCCAGACAATTTGGCCCTCGCTGCTTTCCTGCAGACTCTATCCTCAAAAGCACCTTTTTTCACTTTCGGCGGTGTTTGGAGCTAAAAAGACAAACATCCAGCTTTTGCTGCCACAGCAAAGGTGCCAGCGGGGAAAAGTGATGCTGGTCCTCACTGCCTCCTGGAACCCCTTCAAATGCCCCAAACAATTTAGCCCTCTCTTCCTTCCCGCGGACACTATCGTCAAAAGGACCTTTTTTCACTTTCGTCGGTGTTTGGAGCAAAAAAGACAAACGTCCAGCTTTTGCTGCCACAGCAAAGGTGCCAGCGGGGAAAAGTGATGCTGGTCCTCACTGCCTCCTGGAACCCCTTCAAATGCCCCAGACAATTTGGCCCTCTCTGCTTTTTTGCAGACTCTATCCTCAAAAGCACCTTTTTTCACTTTCGGCGGTGTTTGGAGCTAAAAAGACAAACGTCCAGCTTTTGCTGCCACAGCAAAGGTGCCAGCGGGGAAAACTGATGCTCGTCCTCACTGCCTCCTGGAACCCCTTCAAATGCCCCAGACAATTTGGCCCTCTCTGCTTTCCTGCAGAGTCATTCGTCAAAAGGATCTTTTTTCACTTTCGGCGGTGTTTGGAGCAAAAATGTCATATGTCCAGCTTTTGCTGCCAGAGCAAAGGTGCCAGCGGGGAAAAGTGATGCTGGTCTTCACTGCCTCCTGGAACCCCTTCAAATGCCCCAGACAATTTGGCCCTCTCTGCTTTCCTGCGGACTCTATCCTCAAAAGCACCTTTTCTCACTCTCAGCAGCCTCCGGAGCAAAAAAGACAAACATCCAGCTTTTGCTGCCACAGCAAAGTGCCAGCGGGGAAAAGTGATGCTGGTCCTCACTGCCTCCTGGAACCCCTTCAAATGCCCCAGACAATTTGGCCCTCTCTGCTTTCCTGCAGAATCTATCCTCAAAAGCACCTTTTTTTCACTTTCGGCGATGTTTGGAGCAAAAAGGACAAACGTCCAGCTTTTGCTGCCACAGCAAAGGTGCAAATGGGGAAAAGTGATGCTGGTCCTCACTGTCTCCTGGAACCCCTTCAAATGCCCCAGACAATTGGGCCCTCTCTGCTTTCCTGCAGACTCTATCCTCAAAAGCACGTTTTTTCAATTTCGGCGGTGTTTGGATCTAAAAAGACAAAAGTCCAGCATTTGCTGCCACAGCAAAGGTGCCAGCAGGGAAAAGTGATGCTGGTCCTCACTGCCTCCTGGAACCCCTTCAAATGCCCCAAACAATTTAGCCCTCTCTTCCTTCCCGCGGACGCTATCGTCAAAAGGACCTTTTTTCACTTTCGTCGGTGTTTGGAGCAAAAAAGACAAACGTCCAGCTTTTGCTGCCACAGCAAAGGTGCCAGCGGGGAAATATGATGCTGGTCCTCACTGCCTCCTGGAACCCCTTCAAATGCCCCAGACAATTTGGCCCTCTCTGCTTTTTTGCAGACTTTATCCTCAAAAGCACCTTTTTTCACTTTCGGCGGTGTTTGGAGCTAAAAAGACAAACGTCCAGCTTTTGCTGCCACAGCAAAGCTGCCAGCGGGGAAAACTGATGCTCGTCCTCACTGCCTCCTGGAACCCCTTCAAATGCCCCAGACAATTTGGCCCTCTCTGCTTTCCTGCAGAGTCATTCGTCAAAAGGATCTTTTTTCACTTTCGGCGGTGTTTGGAGCAAAAATGTCATACATCCAGCTTTTGCTGCCAGAGCAAAGGTGCCAGCGGGGAAAAGTGATGCTGGTCTTCACTGCCTCCTGGAACCCCTTCAAATGCCCCAGACAATTTGGCCCTCTCTGCTTTCCTGCGGACTCTATCCTCAAAATCACCTTTTCTCACTCTCAGCAGCCTCCGGAGCAAAAAAGACAAACGTCCAGCTTTTGCTGCCACAGCAAAGGTGCCAGCGGGGAAAAGTGATGCTGGTCCTCACTGCCTCCTGGAACCCCTTCAAATGCCCCATACAATTTCACCCTCTCTTCTTTCCTGCAGGCTCTATCGTCAAAAGCACCTTTTTTCACTTTCGGCGGTGTTTGGAGAAAAAAAGACAAACGTCCAGCTTTTGCTGCCACAGCAAAGGTGCCAGCGGGGAAAAGTGATGCTGGTCCTCCCTGCCTCCTGGAACCCCTTCAAATGCCCCAGACAATTTGGCCCTCTCTGCTTTCCTGCAGACTCTATCCTCAAAAGCACCTTTTCTCACTCTCAGCAGCGTCCGGAGCAAAAAAGACAAACGTCCAGCTTTTGCTGCCACAGCAAAGGTGCCAGCGGGGAAAAGTGATGCTGGTCCTCACTGCCTCCTGGAACCCCTTCAAATGCCCCAGACAATTTGGCCCTCTCTGCTTTCCTGCAGACTCTAGCCTCAAAAGCACCTTTTCACAGTCTCAGCAGCCTCCGGAGAAAAAAAGACAAACATCCAGCTTTTGCTGCCACAGCAAAGGTGCCAGCGGGGAAAAGTGATGCTGGTCCTCCCTGCCTCCTGGAATCCCTTCAAATGCCCCAGACAATTTGGCCCTCTCTGCTTTCCTGCAGACTCTATCATCAAAACCACCTTTTTAACTTTCGGCGGTGTTTGGAGCAAAAAAGAAAAACATCCAGCTTTTGCTGCCACAGCAAAGTGCCAGCGGGGAAAAGTGATGCTGGTCCTCACTGCCTCCTGGAACCCCTTCAAATGCCCCAGACAATTTGGCCCTCTCTGCTTTCCTGCAGACTCTATCCTCAAAAGCACCTTTTCTCACTCTCAGCAGCCTCCAGACCAAAAAAGACAAATGTCCAGCTTTTGCTGCCACAGCAAAGGTGCCAGCGGGGAAAAGTGATGCTGGTCCTCACTGCCTCCTGGAACCCCTTCAAATGCCCCAGACAATTTGGCCCTCTCTGCTTTCCTGCAGACTCTAGCCTCAAAAGCACCTTTTCACAGTCTCAGCAGCCTCCGGAGCAAAAAAGACAAACGTCCAGCTTTTGCTGCCACAGCAAAGGTGCCAGCGGGGAAAAGTGATGCTGGTCCTCACTGCCTCCTGGAACCCCTTCAAATGCCCCAGACAATTGGGCCCTCTCTGCTTTCCTGCAGACTCTATCCTCAAAAGCACCTTTTCTCACTCTCAGCAGCCTCCGGAGCGAAAAAGTAAAACATCCAGCTTTTGCTGCCACAGCAAAGGTGCCAGCGGGGAAAAGTGATGCTGGTCCTCACTGCCTCCTGGAACCCCTTCAAATGCCCCAGACAATTTAGCCCTATCTTCTTTCCCGCGGACGCTATCGTCAAAAGGACCTTTTTTCAACTTTCGTCGGTGTTTGGAGCAAAAAAGACAAACGTCCAGCTTTTGCTGCCACAGCAAAGGTGCCAGCGGGGAAAAGTGATGCTGGTCCTCACTGCCTCCTGGAACCCCTTCAAATGCCCCAGACAATTTGACCCTCTCTGCTTTCCTGCAGACTCTATCCTCAAAAGCACCTTTTTAATTTTTGGCGGTGTTTAGAGCAAAAAAGACAAACATCCAGCTTTTGCTGCCACAGCAAAGGTGCCAGCGGGGAAAAGTGATGCTGGTCCTCACTGCCTCCTGGAACCCCTTCACATGCCCCAGACAATTTGGCCCTCTCTGCTTTCCTGCAGACTCTATCCTCAAAAGCACCTTTTCTCACTCTCAGCATCCTCCGGAGCAAAAAAGACAAACGTCCAGCTTTTGCTGCCACAGCAAAGGTGCCAGCGGGGAAAAGTGATGCTGGTCCTCACTGCCTCCTGGAACCCCTTCAAATGCCCCAGACAATTTGGCCCTCTCTGCTTTCCTGCAGTCTCTAGCCTCAAAAGCACCTTTTCACAGTCTCGGCAGCCTCCGGAGAAAAAAAGACAAACGTCCAGCTTTTGCTGCCACAGCAAAGGTGCCAGCGGGGAAAAGTGATGCTGGTCCTCACTTCCTCCTGGAACCCCTTCAAATGCCCCAGACAATTTGGCCCTCTCTCCTTTCCTGCAGACTCTAACCTCAAAAGCACCTTTTCACAGTCTCGGCAGCCTCCGGAGAAAAAAAGACAAACGTCCAGCTTTTGCTGCCACAGCAAAGGTGCCAGCGGGGAAAAGTGATGCTGGTCCTCACTGCCTCCTGGAACCCCTTCAAATGCCCCAGACAATTTGGCCCTCATTGCTTTCCTGCAGAATCTATCCTCAAAAGCACCTTTTTTCACTTTCGGCGGTGTTTGGAGCAAAAAAGAAAAATGTCCAGCTTTTGCTGCCACAGCAAAGGTGCCAGAGGGTAAAAGTGATGCTGGTCCTCACTGCCTCCTGCAACCCCTTCAAATGCCCCATACAATTTGGCCCTCTCTGCTTTCCTGCAGAATCTATCCTCAAAAGCACTTTTTTTCACTTTCGGCAATGTTTGGAGCAAAAAGGACAAACGTCCAGCTTTTGCTGCCACAGCAAAGGTGCCAACGGGGAAAAGTGATGCTGGTCCTCACTGCCTCCTGGAACCCCTTCAAATGCCCCAGACAATTTGGCCCTCTCTTCTTTCCTGCGGACTCTATCGTCAAAAGCACCTTTTCTAACTCTCAGAAGCCTCCGGAGCAAAAAAGACAAACGTCCAGCTTTTGCTGCCAGAGCAAAGGTTCCAGCGGGGAAAAGTTATGCTGGTCCTCACTGCCTCCTGGAACCCCTTCAAATGCCCCAGACAATTGGGCCCTCTCTGCTTTCCTGCAGACTCTATCCTCAAAAGCACCTTTTTTCAATTTCGGCGGTGTTTGGAGCAAAAAATACAAACGTCCAGCTTTTGCTGCCACAGCAAAGGTGCCAGCAGGGAAAAGTGATGCTGGTCCTCGCTGTCTCCTGGTACCACTTCAAATGCCCCAGACAATTTAGCCCTCTCTGTTTTCCTGCAGACTCTATACACAAAAGCACCTTTTTTGACTTTCGGCGGTGTTTGGAGAAAAAAAGACAAACGTCCAGCTTTTGCTGCCACAGCAAAGGTGCCAGCGGGGAAAAGTGATGCTGGTCCTCCCTGCCTCCTGGAATCCCTTCAAATGCCCCAGACAATTTGGCCCTCTCTGCTTTCCTGCAGACTCTATCCTCAAATGCACCTTTTCTCACTCTCAGCAGCCTCCAGAGCAAAAAAGACAAACATCCAGCTTTTGCTGCCACAGCAAAGGTGCCAGCGGGGAAAAGTGATGCTGGTCCTCACTGTCTCCTGGAACCCCTTCAAATGCCCCAGACAATTTGGCCCTCTCTGCTTTCCTGCAGACTCTATCCTCAAAAGCACCTTTTTTCACTTTCGGCAGTGTTTGGAGCTAAAAAGACAAACGTCCAGCTTTTGCTGCCACAGCAAAGGTGCCAGCGGGGAAAAGTGATGCTGGTCCTCACTGCCTCCTGGAACCCCTTCAAATGCCCCAGACAATTTGGCCCTCTCTGCTTTCCTGAAGAGTCATTCGTCAAAAGGATCTTTTTTCACTTTCGGCGCTGTTTGGAGCAAATAAGTCATACGTACAGCTTTTGCTGCCACAGCAAAGTGCCAGCGGGGAAAAGTGATGCTGGTCCTCACTGCCTCCTGGAACCCCTTCAAATGCCCCAGACAATTTGGCCCTCTCTGCTTTCCTGCAGACTCTATCCTCAAAAGCACCCTTTCACAGTCTCGTCAGCCTCCGGGAAAAAGAAGACAAACATCCAGCTTTTGCTGCCACAGCAAAGGTGCCAGCGGGGAAAAGTGATGCTGGTCCTCACTGCCTCCTGGAACCCCTTCAAATGCCCCAGACAATTTCACCCTCTCTTCTTTCCTGCGGACGCTATCGTCAAAAGGACCTTTTTTCACTTTCGTCGGTGTTTGGAGCAAAAAAGGCAAACGTCCAGCTTTTTCTGCCACAGCAAAGGTGCCAGCGGGGAAAAGTGATGCTGGTCCTCACTGCCTCCTGGAACCCCTTCAAATGCCCCAGACAATTTGGCCCTCTCTGCTTTCCTGCAGAATCTATCCTCAAAAGCACCTTTTTTCACTTTCGGCGGTGTTTGGAGCAAAAAAGACAAACGTCCAGCTTTTGCTGCCACAGCAAAGGTGCCAGCGGGGAAAAGTGATGCTGGTCCTCACTGCCTCCTGGAACCCCTTCAAATGCCCCAGACAATTTGGCCCTCTCTGCTTTCCTGCAGACTCTATCCTCAAAAGCACCTTTTCACAGTCTCGGCAGCCTCCGGAGAAAAAAAGACAAACATCCAGCTTTTGCTGCCACAGCAAAGGTGCCAGCGGGGAAAAGTGATGCTGGTCCTCAATGCCTCCTGGAACCCCTTCAAATGCCCCAGACAATTTGGCCCTCTCTGCTTTCCTGCAGACTCTATCCTCAAAAGCACCTTTTTTCAATTTCGGCAATGTTTGGAGGAAAAAGGACAAACGTCCAGCTTTTGCTGCCACAGCAAAGGTGCCAGCGGGGAAAAGTGATGCTGGTCCTCACTGCCTCCTGGAACCCCTTCAAATGCCCCAGACAATTTAGCCCTCTCTGCTTTCCTGCAGAATCTATCCTCAAAAGCACCTTTTCTCACTCTCAGCAGCCTCCGGAGCGAAAAAGACAAACATCCAGCTTTTGCTGCCACAGCAAAGGTGCCAGCGGGGAAAAGTGATGCTGGTCCTCACTGCCTCCTGGAACCCCTTCAAATGCCCCAGACAATTTAGCCCTCTCTGCTTTCCAGCAGAATCTGTCCTCAAAAGCACCTTTTCTCACTTTCGGCGGTGTTTGGAGCAAATAACACAAACGTCCAGCTTTTGCTGCCACAGCAAAGGTGCCAGCGGGGAAAAGTGATGCTGGTCCTCACTGCCTCCTGGAACCCCTTCAAATGCCCCAGACAATTTGGCCCTCTCTGCTTTCCTGCAGACTCTATCCTCAAAAGCACCTTTTCACAGTTTCGTCAGCCTCCGTAGCAAAAAAGACAAACGTCCAGCTTTTGCTGCCACAGCAAAGGTGCCAGCGGGGAAAAGTGATGCTGGTCCTCACTGCCTCCTGGAACCCCTTCAAATGCCCCAGACAATTTCACCCTCTCTTCTTTCCTGCAGGCTCTATCGTCAAAAGCAGCTTTTTTCACTTTTGGCGGTGTTTGGAGCAAAAAAGACAAATGTCCAGCTTTTGCTGCCACAGCAAAGGTGCCAGCGGGGAAAAGTGATGCTGGTCCTCACTGCCTCCTGGAACCCCTTCAAATGCCCCAGACAATTGGGCCCTCTCTTCTTTCCTGCAGAATCTATCCTCAAAAGCACTTTTTTTCACTTTCGGCAATGTTTGGAGCGAAAAGGACAAACGTCCAGCTTTTGCTGCCACAGCAAAGGTGCCAGCGGGGAAAAGTGATGCTGGTCCTCACTGCCTCCTGGAACCCCTTCAAATGCCCCAGACAATTTCACCCTCTCTTCTTTCCTGCAGGCTCTATCGTCAAAAGCAGCTTTTTTCACTTTTGGCGGTGTTTGGAGCAAAAAAGACAAACGTCCAGCTTTTGCTGCCACAGCAAAGGTGCCAGCGGGGAAAAGTGATGCTGGTCCTCACTGCCTCCTGGAACCCCTTCAAATGCCCCAGACAATTTGGTCCTCTCTGCTTTCCTGCGGAGTCATTCGTCAAAAGGATCTTTTTTCACTTTCGGCGGTGTTTGGAGCAAAAAAGTCAAACGTCCAGCTTTTGCTGCCACAGCAAAGGTGCCAGCGGGGAAAAGTGATGCTGGTCCTCACTGCCTCCTGGAACCCCTTCAAATGCCCCAGACAATTTAGCCCTCTCTGCTTTCCTGCAGAATCTATCCTCAAAAGCACCTTTTCTCACTCTCAGCAGCCTCCGGAGCGAAAAAGACAAACATCCAGCTTTTGCTGCCACAGCAAAGGTGCCAGCGGGGAAAAGTGATGCTGGTCCTCACTGCCTCCTGGAACCCCTTCAAATGCCCCAGACAATTTAGCCCTCTCTGCTTTCCAGCAGAATCTGTCCTCAAAAGCACCTTTTTTCACTTACGGCGGTGTTTGGAGCAAAAAACACAAACGTCCAGCTTTTGCTGCCACAGCAAAGGTGCCAGCGGGGAAAAGTGATGCTGGTCCTCACTGCCTCCTGGAACCCCTTCAAATGCCCCAGACAATTTGGCCCTCTCTGCTTTCCTGCAGACTCTATCCTCAAAAGCACCTTTTCACAGTCTCGTCAGCCTCCGTAGCAAAAAAGACAAACGTCCAGCTTTTGCTGCCACAGCAAAGGTGCCAGCGGGGAAAAGTGATGCTGGTCCTCACTGCCTCCTGGAACCCCTTCAAATGCCCCAGACAATTTCACCCTCTCTTCTTTCCTGCAGGCTCTATCGTCAAAAGCAGCTTTTTTCACTTTTGGCGGTGTTTGGAGCAAAAAAGACAAATGTCCAGCTTTTGCTGCCACAGCAAAGGTGCCAGCGGGGAAAAGTGATGCTGGTCCTCACTGCCTCCTGGAACCCCTTCAAATGCCCCAGACAATTGGGCCCTCTCTTCTTTCCTGCAGAATCTATCCTCAAAAGCACTTTTTTTCACTTTCGGCAATGTTTGGAGCGAAAAGGACAAACGTCCAGCTTTTGCTGCCACAGCAAAGGTGCCAGCGGGGAAAAGTGATGCTGGTCCTCACTGCCTCCTGGAACCCCTTCAAATGCCCCATACAATTTCACCCTCTCTTCTTTCCTGCAGGCTCTATCGTCAAAAGCACCTTTTTTCACTTTTGGCGGTGTTTGGAGCAAAAAAGACAAACGTCCAGCTTTTGCTGCCACAGCAAAGGTGCCAGCGGGGAAAAGTGATGCTGGTCCTCACTGCCTCCTGGAACCCCTTCAAATGCCCCAGACAATTTGGTCCTCTCTGCTTTCCTGCGGAGTCATTCGTCAAAAGGATCTTTTTTCACTTTCGGCGGTGTTTGGAGCAAAAAAGGCAAACGTCCAGCTTTTGCTGCCACAGCAAAGGTGCCAGCGGGGAAAAGTGATGCTGGTCCTCACTGCCTCCTGGAACCCCTTCAAATGCCCCAGACAATTTGGCCCTCTCTGCTTTCCTGCAGACTCTATCCTCAAAAGCACCTTTTTTCACTTTCGGCGGTGTTTGGAGCAAAAAAGACAAACGTCCAGCTTTTGCTGCCACAGCAAAGGTGCCAGCGGGGAAAAGTGATGCTGGTCCTCACTGCCTCCTGGAACCCCTTCAAATGCCCCAGACAATTTGGCCCTCTCTGCTTTCCTGCAGACTCTATCCTCAAAAGCACCTTTTTTCACTTTCGGCGGTGTTTGGACCAAAAAAGACAAACGTCCAGCTTTTGCTGCCACAGCAAAGTGCCAGCGGGGAAAAGTGATGCTGGTCCTCACTGCCTCCTGGAACCCCTTCAAATGCCCCAGACTATTTGGCCCTCTCTGCTTTCCTGCAGACTCTATCCTCAAAAGCACCTTTTCTCACTCTCAGCAGCTTCCGGAGCAAAAAAGACAAACATCCAGCTTTTGCTGCCACCGCAAAGGTGCCAGCGGGGAAAAGTGATGCTGGTCCTCACTACCTCCTGGAAACCCTTCAAATGCCCCAGACAATTTGGCCCTCTCTGCTTTCCTGCAGACTCTATCCTCAAAAGCACCTTTTCACAGTCTCGGCAGCCTCCGGAGAAAAAAAGACAAACATCCAGCTTTTGCTGCCAGAGCAAAAGTGCCAGCGGGGAAAAGTGATGCTGGTCCTCACTGCCTCCTGGAACCCCTTCAAATGCCCCAGACAATTTGGCCCTCTCTGCTTTCCTGCAGACTCTATCCTCAAAAGCACCTTTTATCAATTTCGGCAATGTTTGGAGGAAAAAGTACAAACGTCCAGCTTTTGCTGCCACAGCAAAGGTGCCAGCGGGGAAAAGTGATGCTGGTCCTCACTGCCTCCTGGAACCCCTTCAAATGCCCCAGACAATTTAGCCCTCTCTGCTTTCCAGCAGAATCTATCCTCAAAAGCACTTTTTTTCAATTTCGGCAATGTTTGGAGCGAAAAGGACAAACGTCCAGCTTTTGCTGCCACAGCAAAGGTGCCAGCGGGGAAAAGTGATGCTGGTCCTCACTTCCTCCTGGAACCCCTTCAAATGCCCCAGACAATTTGGCCCTCTCTGCTTTCCTGTAGACTCTATCCTCAAAAGCACCTTTTCACAGTCTCGTCAGCCTCCGTAGCAAAAAAGACAAACGTCCAGCTTTTGCTGCCACAGCAAAGGTGCCAGCGGGGAAAAGTGATGCTGGTCCTCACTGCCTCCTGGAACCCCTTCAGATGCCCCAGACAATTTCACCCTCTCTTCTTTCCTGCAGGCTCTATCGTCAAAAGGACCTTTTTTCACTTTCGGCGGTGTTTGGAGCAAACAAGTCATACGTCCAGCTTTTGCTGCCAGAGCATAAGTGCCACCGTTGAAAAATGATGCTGGTCCTCACTGCCTCCTGGAACCCCTTCAAATGCCCCAGACAATTTAGCCCTCTCTTCTTTTCCGCGGACGCTATCGTCAAAAGGACCTTTTTTCATTTTCGTCGGTGTTTGGAGCAAAAAAGACAAACGTCCATCTTTTGCTGCCACAGCAAAGGTGCCAGCGGGGAAAAGTGATGCTGGTCCTCACTGCCTCCTGGAACCCCTTCAAATGCCCCAGACAATTGGGCCCTCTCTGCTTTCCTGCAGAATCTATCCTCAAAAGCACCTTTTTTCACTTTCGGCGGTGTTTGTAGCAAAAAAGACAAACGTCCAGCTTTTGCTGCCACAGCAAAGGTGCCAGAGGGGAAAAGTGATGCTGGTCCTCACTGCCTCCTGGAACACCTTCAAATGCTACAGACAATTTAGCCCTCTCTGCTTTCCTGCAGACTCTATACTCAAAAGCACCTTTTTTGACTTTCGGCGGTGTTTGGAGCAAAAAAGACAAACGTCCATCTTTTGCTGCCAGAGGAAAACTGCCAGCGGATAAAAGTGATGCTGGTCCTCACTGCCTCCTGGAACCCCTTCAAATGCCCCAGACAATTTAGCCCTCTCTGCTTTCCTGCAGACTCTAGCCTCAAAAGCACCTTTTCTCACTCTCAGCAGCCTCCGGAGCAAAAAAGACAAATGTCCGGCTTTTGCTGCCACAGCAAAGTTGCCAGAGGGGAAAAGTGATGCTGGTCCTCACTGCCTCCTGGAACCCCTTCAAATGCCCCAGACAATTTAGCCCTCTCTGCTTTCCTGCAGACTCTATCATCAAAAGCACCTTGTTTCACTTTCGACGGTGTTTGGAGCAAAAAAGACAAACGTCCAGCTTTTGCTGCCACAGCAAAGGTGCCAGCGGGGAAAAGTGATGCTGGTCCTCACTGCCTCCTGGAACCCCTTCAAATGCCCCAGACAATTTGGCCCTCTCTGCTTTCCTGCAGACTCTATCCTCAAAAGCACCTTTTTTCACTCTCAGCAGCCTCCGGAGCAAAAAAGACAAACATCCAGCTTTTGCTGCCACAGCAAAGGTGCCAGCGGGGAAAAGTGATGCTGGTCCTCACTGCCTCCTGGAACCCCTTCAAATGCCCCAGACAATTTGGCCCTCTCTGCTTTCCTGCAGAATCTATCCTCAAAAGCACCTTTTTTCACTTTCGGCGGTGTTTGGAGCAAAAAAGACAAACGTCCAGCTTTTGCTGCCACAGCAAAGGTGCCAGCGGGGAAAAGTGATGCTGGTCCTCACTGCCTCCTGGAACCCCTTCAAATGCCCCAGACAATTTAGCCCTCTCTCCTTTCCTGCAGACTCTATCCTCAAAAGCACCTTTTCTCACTTTCGGCGGTGTTTGGAGCAAAAAACACAAACGTCCAGCTTTTGCTGCCATAGCAAAGGTGCCAGCGGGGAAAAGTGATGCTGGTCCTCACTGCCTCCTGGAACCCCTTCAAATGCCCCAGACAATTTCACCCTCTCTTCTTTCCTGCGGACGCTATTGTCAAAAGTAACTTGTTTCAATTTCGGCGGTGTTTGGAGCAAAAAAGACAAACGTCCAGCTTTTGCTGCCACAGCAAAGGTGCCAGCGGGGAAAAGTGATGCTGGTCCTCACTGCCTCCTGGAACCCCTTCAAATGCCCCAGACAATTTGGCCCTCCCTGCTTTCTTGCAGACTCTATCCTCAAAAGCACCTTTTTTCACTTTCGGCGGTGTTTGGAGCAAAAAAGACATACGTCCAGCTTTTGCTGCCACAGCAAAGGTGCCAGTGGGGAAAAGTGATGCTGGTCCTCACTGCCTCCTGGAACCCCTTCAAATGCCCCAGACAATTTAGCACTCTCTTCTTTCCTGCGGACGCTATCGTCAAAAGCAACTTGTTTTAATTTCGGCGGTGTTTGGAGCTAAAAAACAAACGTCCAGCTTTTGCTGCCACAGCAAAGGTGCCAGCGGGGAAAAGTGATGCTGGTCCTCACTGCCTCCTGGAACCCCTTCAAATGCCCCAGACAATTTGGCCCTCTCTGCTTTCCTGCAGAATCTATCCTCAAAAGCACCTTTTTTCACTTTCGGCGGTGTTTGTAGCAAAAAAGACAAACGTCCAGCTTTTGCTGCCACAGCAAAGGTGCCAGCGGGGAAAAGTGATGCTGGTCCTCACTGCCTCCTGGAACCCCTTCAAATGCCCCAGACAATTTGGCCCTCTCTGCTTTCCTGCAGAATCTATCCTCACAAGCACCTTTTCTCACTCTCAGCAGCCTCCGGAGCAAAAAAGACTAATGTCCAGCTTTTTCTGCCACAGCAAAGGTGCCAGAGGTGAAAAGTGATGCTGGTCCTCACTGCCTCCTGGAACCCCTTCAAATGCCCCAGACAATTTAGCCCTCTCGGCTTTCCTCCGGACTCTATTCTCCAAATCACCTTCTCACAGTCTTGGCAGCCTCCGGAGAAAAAAAGACAAACATCCAGCTTTTGCTGCCACAGCATAAGTGCCAGCGGGGAAAAGTGATGCTGGTCCTCACTGCCTCCTGGAACCCCTTCAAATGCCCCAGACAATTTAGATCTCTCTGCTTTCTTGCAGACTCTATCCTCAAAAGCACCTTTTCACAGTCTCGGCAGCCTCCGGAGAAAAAAAGACAAACATCCAGCTTTTGCTACCAGAGCAAAGGTGCCAGCGGGGAAAAGTGATGCTGGTCCTCACTGCCTCCTGGAATCCCTTCAAATGCCCCAGACAATTTGGCCCTCTCTGCTTTCCTGCAGACTCTATCCTCAAAAGCACCTTTTATCAATTTCGGCAATGTTTGGAGGAAAAAGTACAAACGTCCAGCTTTTGCTGCCACAGCAAAGGTGCCAGCGGGGAAAAGTGATGCTGGTCCTCACTGCCTCCTGGAACCCCTTCAAATGCCCCAGACAATTTAGCCCTCTCTGCTTTCCAGCAGAATCTATCCTCAAAAGCACTTTTTTTCACTTTCGGCAATGTTTGGAGCGAAAAGGACAAACGTCCAGCTTTTGCTGCCACAGCAAAGGTGCCAGCGGGGAAAAGTGATGCTGGTCCTCACTTCCTCCTGGAACCCCTTCAAATGCCCCAGACAATTTGGCCCTCTCTGCTTTCCTGTAGACTCTATCCTCAAAAGCACCTTTTCACAGTCTCGTCAGCCTCCGTAGCAAAAAAGACAAACGTCCAGCTTTTGCTGCCACAGCAAAGGTGCCAGCGGGGAAAAGTGATGCTGGTCCTCACTGCCTCCTGGAACCCCTTCAGATGCCCCAGACAATTTCACCCTCTCTTCTTTCCTGCAGGCTCTATCGTCAAAAGGACCTTTTTTCACTTTCGGCGGTGTTTGGAGCAAAAAAGACAAACGTCCAGCTTTTGCTGCCACAGCAAAGGTGCCAGCGGGGAAAAGTGATGCTGGTCCTCACTGCCTCCTGGAACCCCTTCAAATGCCCCAGACAATTTGGCCCTCTCTGCTTTCCTGCAGAGTCTTTCGTCAAAAGGATCTTTTTTCACTTTCGGCGGTGTTTGGAGCAAACAAGTCATACGTCCAGCTTTTGCTGCCAGAGCATAAGTGCCACCGTTGAAAAATGATGCTGGTCCTCACTGCCTCCTGGAACCCCTTCAAATGCCCCAGACAATTTAGCCCTCTCTTCTTTCCCGCGGACGCTATCGTCAAAAGGACCTTTTTTCATTTTCGTCGGTGTTTGGAGCAAAAAAGACAAACGTCCATCTTTTGCTGCCACAGCAAAGGTGCCAGCGGGGAAAAGTGATGCTGGTCCTCACTGCCTCCTGGAACCCCTTCAAATGCCCCAGACAATTGGGCCCTCTCTGCTTTCCTGCAGAATCTATCCTCAAAAGCACATTTTTTCACTTTCGGCGGTGTTTGTAGCAAAAAAGACAAACGTCCAGCTTTTGCTGCCACAGCAAAGGTGCCAGAGGGGAAAAGTGATGCTGGTCCTCACTGCCTCCTGGAACACCTTCAAATGCTACAGACAATTTAGCCCTCTCTGCTTTCCTGCAGACTCTATACTCAAAAGCACCTTTTTTGACTTTCGGCGGTGTTTGGAGCAAAAAAGACAAACGTCCAGCTTTTGCTGCCAGAGCAAAACTGCCAGCGGATAAAAGTGATGCTGGTCCTCACTGCCTCCTGGAACCCCTTCAAATGCCCCAGACAATTTAGCCCTCTCTGCTTTCCTGCAGACTCTATCCTCAAAAGCACCTTTTCTCACTCTCAGCAGCCTCCGGAGCAAAAAAGACAAATGTCCGGCTTTTGCTGCCACAGCAAAGTTGCCAGAGGGGAAAAGTGATGCTGGTCCTCACTGCCTCCTGGAACCCCTTCAAATGCCCCAGACAATTTAGCCCTCTCTGCTTTCCTGCAGACTCTATCATCAAAAGCACCTTGTTTCACTTTCGACGGTGTTTGGAGCAAAAAAGACAAACGTCCAGCTTTTGCTGCCACAGCAAAGGTGCCAGCGGGGAAAAGTGATGCTGGTCCTCACTGCCTCCTGGAACCCCTTCAAATGCCCCAGACAATTTGGCCCTCTCTGCTTTCCTGCAGACTCTATCCTCAAAAGCACCTTTTTTCACTCTCAGCAGCCTCCGGAGCAAAAAAGACAAACATCCAGCTTTTGCTGCCACAGCAAAGGTGCCAGCGGGGAAAAGTGATGCTGGTCCTCACTGCCTCCTGGAACCCCTTCAAATGCCCCAGACAATTTAGCCCTCTCGGCTTTCCTACGGACTCTGTTCTCCAAAGCACCTTTTCTCACTCTCGGCAGCCTCCAGAGCAAAAAAGACAAACATCCAGCTTTTGCTGCCACAGCAAAGGTGCCAGCGGGGAAAAGTGATGCTGGTCCTCACTGCCTCCTGGAACCCCTTCAAATGACCCAGACAATTTAGCCCTCTCTGCTTTCCAGCAGAATCTATCCTCAAAAGCACCTTTTTTCACTTTCGGCGGTGTTTGGAGCAAAAAAGACAAACGTCCAGCTTTTGCTGCCACAGCAAAGGTGCCAGCGGGGACAAGTGATGCTGGTCCTCACTGCCTCCTGGAACCCCTTCAAATGCCCCAGACAATTTAGCCCTCTCTGCTTTCCAGCAGAATCTATCCTCAAAAGCACCTTTTTTCACTTTCGGCGGTGTTTGGAGCAAAAAAGACAAACGTCCAGCTTTTGCTGCCACAGCAAAGGTGCCAGCGGGGAAAAGTGATGCTGGTCCTCACTGCCTCCTGGAACCCCTTCAAATGCCCCAGACAATTTAGCCCTCTCTCCTTTCCTGCAGACTCTATCCTCAAAAGCACCTTTTCTCACTTTCGGCGGTGTTTGGAGCAAAAAACACAAACGTCCAGCTTTTGCTGCCATAGCAAAGGTGCCAGCGGGGAAAAGTGATGCTGGTCCTCACTGCCTCCTGGAACCCCTTCAAATGCCCCAGACAATTTCACCCTCTCTTCTTTCCTGCGGACGCTATTGTCAAAAGTAACTTGTTTCAATTTCGGCGGTGTTTGGAGCAAAAAAGACAAACGTCCAGCTTTTGCTGCCACAGCAAAGGTGCCAGCGGGGAAAAGTGATGCTGGTCCTCACTGCCTCCTGGAACCCCTTCAAATGCCCCAGACAATTTGGCCCTCCCTGCTTTCCTGCAGACTCTATCCTCAAAAGCACCTTTTTTCACTTTCGGCGGTGTTTGGAGCAAAAAAGACATACGTCCAGCTTTTGCTGCCACAGCAAAGGTGCCAGTGGGGAAAAGTGATGCTGGTCCTCACTGCCTCCTGGAACCCCTTCAAATGCCCCAGACAATTTAGCCCTCTCTTCTTTCCTGCGGACGCTATCGTCAAAAGCAACTTGTTTTACTTTCGGCGGTGTTTGGAGCTAAAAAGACAAACGTCCAGCTTTTGCTGCCACAGCAAAGGTGCCAGCAGGGAAAAGTGATGCTGGTCCTCACTGCCTCCTGGAACCCCTTCAAATGCCCCAGACAATTTGGCCCTCTCTGCTTTCCTGCAGAATCTATCCTCACAAGCACCTTTTCTCACTTTCAGCAGCCTCCGGAGCAAAAAAGACTAATGTCCAGCTTTTTCTGCCACAGCAAAGGTGCCAGAGGTGAAAAGTGATGCTGGTCCTCACTGCCTCCTGGAACCCCTTCAAATGCCCCAGACAATTTAGCCCTCTCGGCTTTCCTCCGGACTCTATTCTCCAAATCACCTTCTCACAGTCTTGGCAGCCTCCGGAGAAAAAAAGACAAACATCCAGCTTTTGCTGCCACAGCATAAGTGCCAGCGGGGAAAAGTGATGCTGGTCCTCACTGCCTCCTGGAACCCCTTCAAATGCCCCAGACAATTTAGATCTCTCTGCTTTCTTGCAGACTCTATCCTCAAAAGCACCTTTTCACAGTCTCGGCAGCCTCCGGAGAAAAAAAGACAAACATCCAGCTTTTGCTACCAGAGCAAAGGTGCCAGCGGGGAAAAGTGATGCTGGTCCTCACTGCCTCCTGGAATCCCTTCAAATGCCCCATACAATTTCACCCTCTCTTCTTTCCTGCGGACGCTATCGTCAAAAGGACATCTTATCACTTTCGTCGGTGTTTGGAGCAAAAAAGGCAAACGTCCAGATTTTGCTGCCACAGCAAAGGTGCCAGCGGGGAAAAGTGATGCTGGTCCTCACTGCCTCCTGGAACCCCTTCAAATGCCCCAGACAATTTGGCCCTCTCTGCTTTCCTGCAGAATCTATCCTCAAAAGCACCTTTTCTCACTCTCAGCAGCCTCCGGAGAAAAAAAGACAAATATCCGGCTTTTCCTGCCACAGCAAAGGTGCCAGAGGGCAAAAGTGATGCTGGTCCTCACTGCCTCCTGGAACCCCTTCAAATGCCCCAGACAATTTAGCCCTCTCTGCTTTCCTGCAGAATCTATCCTCAAAAGCACCTTTTTTCACTTTCTGCGGTGTTTGGAGCAAAAAAGACAAACGTCCAGCTTTTGCTGCCACAGCAAAGGTGCCAGCGGGGAAAAGTGATGCTGGTCCTCACTGCCTCCTGGAACCCCTTCAAATGCCCCAGAAAATTTAGCCCTCTCTGCTTTCCTGCAGACTCTATCCTCAAAAGCACCTTTTCTCACTTTCGGCGGTGTTTGGAGCAAAAAACACAAACGTCCAGCTTTTGCTGCCACAGCAAAGGTGCCAGCGGGGAAAAGTGATGCTGGTCCTCACTGCCTCCTGGAACCCCTTCAAATGCCCCAGACAATTTCACCCTCTCTTCTTTCCTGTGGACGCTATCGTCAAAAGGAACTTGTTTCACTTTCGGCGGTGTTTGGAGCAAAAAAGACAAACGTCCAGCTTTTGCTGCCACAGCAAAGGTGCCAGCGGGGAAAAGTGATGCTGGTCCTCACTGCCTCCTGGAACCCCTTCAAATGCCTCAGACAATTTAGCCCTCTCGGCTTTCCTCCGGACTCTATTCTCCAAAGCACCTTCTCACAGTCTTGGCAGCCTCCGGAGAAAAAAAGACAAACGTCCAGCTTTTGCTGCCACAGCATAAGTGCCAGCGGGGAAAAGTGATGCTGGTCCTCACTGCCTCCTGGAACCCATTCAAATGCCCCAGACAATTTGAATCTCTCTGCTTTCTTGCAGACTCTATCCTCAAAAGCACCTTTTCACAGTCTCGTCAGCCTCCGTAGCAAAAAAGACAAACATCCAGCTTTTCCTGCCACAGCAAAGGTGCCAGCGGGGAAAAGTGATGCTGGTCCTCACTGCCTCCTGGAACCCCTTCAAATGCCCCATACAATTTCACCCTCTCTTCTTTCCTGCGGACGCTATCGTCAAAAGGACATCTTATGACTTTCGTCGGTGTTTGGAGCAAAAAAGACAAACGTCCAGATTTTGCTGCCACAGCAAAGGTGCCAGCGGGGAAAAGTGATGCTGGTCCTCACTGCCTCCTGGAACCCCTTCAAATGCCCCAGACAATTTAGCCCTCTCTGCTTTCCTGCAGAATCTATCCTCAAAAGCACCTTTTTTCACTTTCGGCGGTGTTTGGAGCAAAAAAGACAAACGTCCAGCTTTTGCTGCCACAGCAAAGGTGCCAGCGGGGAAAAGTGATGCTGGTCCTCACTGCCTCCTGGAACCCCTTCAAATGCCCCAGACAATTTAGCCCTCTCTCCTTTCCTGCAGACTCTATCCTCAAAAGCACCTTTTCTCACTTTCGGCGGTGTTTGGAGCAAAAAACACAAACGTCCAGCTTTTGCTGCCATAGCAAAGGTGCCAGCGGGGAAAAGTGATGCTGGTCCTCACTGCCTCCTGGAACCCCTTCAAATGCCCCAGACAATTTCACCCTCTCTTCTTTCCTGCGGACGCTATTGTCAAAAGTAACTTGTTTCAATTTCGGCGGTGTTTGGAGCAAAAAAGACAAACGTCCAGCTTTTGCTGCCACAGCAAAGGTGCCAGCGGGGAAAAGTGATGCTGGTCCTCACTGCCTCCTGGAACCCCTTCAAATGCCCCAGACAATTTGGCCATCCCTGCTTTCCTGCAGAGTCAATCGTCAAAAGCACCTTTTTTCACTTTCGACGGTGTTTGGAGCAAAAAAGACATACGTCCAGCTTTTGCTGCCACAGCAAAGGTGCCAGTGGGGAAAAGTGATGCTGGTCCTCACTGCCTCCTGGAACCCCTTCAAATGCCCCAGACCACTTAGCCCTCTCTGCTTTCCTGCAGAATCTATCCTCAAAAGCACCTTTTTTCACTTTCGGCGGTGTTTGGAGCAAAAAAGACAAACGTCCAGCTTTTGCTGCCACAGCAAAGGTGCCAGCGGGGAAAAGTGATGCTGGTCCTCACTGCCTCCTGGAACCCCTTCAAATGCCCCAGACAATTTAGCCCTCTCTGCTTTCCTGCAGACTCTATCCTCAAAAGCACCTTTTCTCACTTTCGGCGGTGTTTGGAGCAAAAAAGACAAACGTCCAGCTTTTGCTGCCACAGCAAAGGTGCCAGCGGGGAAAAGTGATGCTGGTCCTCACTGCCTCCTGGAACCCCTTCAAATGCCCCAGACAATTTCACCCTCTCTTCTTTCCTGTGGACGCTATCGTCAAAAGGAACTTGTTTCACTTTCGGCGGTGTTTGGAGCAAAAAAGACAAACGTCCAGCTTTTGCTGCCACAGCAAAGGTGCCAGCGGGGAAAAGTGATGCTGGTCCTCACTGCCTCCTGGAACCCCTTCAAATGCCCCAGACAATTTAGCCCTCTCTGCTTTCCTGCAGAATCTATCCTCACAAGCACATTTTCTCACTCTCAGCAGCCTCCGGAGAAAAAAAGACAAATGTCCGGCTTTTTCTGCCACAGCAAAGGTGCCAGAGGGGAAAAGTGATGCTGGTCCTCACTGCCTCCTGGAACCCCTTCAAATGCCCCAGACAATTTCACCCTCTCTTCTTTCCTGTGGACGCTATCGTCAAAAGGAACTTGTTTCACTTTCGGCGGTGTTTTGAGCAAAAAAGACAAACGTCCAGCTTTTGCTGCCACAGCAAAGGTGCCAGCGGGGAAAAGTGATGCTGGTCCTCACTGTCTCCTGGAACCCCTTCAAATGACCCAGACAATTTAGCCCTCTCGGCTTTCCTCCGGACTCTATTCTCCAAATCACCTTCTCACAGTCTTGGCAGCCTCCGGAGAAAAAAAGACAAACATCCAGCTTTTGCTACCAGAGCAAAGGTGCCAGCGGGGAAAAGTGATGCTGGTCCTCACTGCCTCCTGGAACCCCTTCAAATGCCCCAGACAATTTAGATCTCTCTGCTTTCTTGCAGACTCTATCCTCAAAAGCACCTTTTCACAGTCTCGGCAGCCTCCGGAGCAAAAAAGGCAAACGTCCAGATTTTGCTGCCACAGCAAAGGTGCCAGCGGGGAAAAGTGATGCTGGTCCTCACTGCCTCCTGGAACCCCTTCAAATGCCCCAGACAATTTGGCCCTCTCTGCTTTCCTGCAGAATCTATCCTCAAAAGCACCTTTTCTCACTCTCAGCAGCCTCCGGAGAAAAAAAGACAAATGTCCGGCTTTTGCTGCCACAGCAAAGGTGCCAGCGTTGAAATGTGATGCTGGTCCTCACTGCCTCCTGGAACCCCTTCAAATGCCCCAGACAATTTAGCCCTCTCTGCTTTCTTGCAGACTCTATCCTCAAAAGCACCTTTTCACAGTCTCGGCAGCCTCCGGAGAAAAAAAGACAAACATCCAGCTTTTGCTACCAGAGCAAAGGTGCCAGCGGGGAAAAGTGATGCTGGTCCTCACTGCCTCCTGGAACCCCTTCAAATGCCCCATACAATTTCACCCTCTCTTCTTTCCTGCGGACGCTATCGTCAAAAGGACATCTTATCACTTTCGTCGGTGTTTGGAGCAAAAAAGGCAAACGTCCAGATTTTGCTGCCACAGCAAAGGTGCCAGCGGGGAAAAGTGATGCTGGTCCTCACTGCCTCCTGGAACCCCTTCAAATGCCCCAGACAATTTCACCCTCTCTTCTTTCCTGCGGACGCTATCGTCAAAAGCAACTTGTTTCACTTTCGGCGGTGTTTGGAGCAAAAAAGACAAACGTCCAGCTTTTGCTGCCACAGCAAAGGTGCCAGCGGGGAAAAGTGATGCTGGTCCTCACTGCCTCCTGGAACCCCTTCAAATGCCCCAGACAATTTGGCCCTCTCTGCTTTCCTGCAGAATCTATCCTCACAAGCAACTTTTCTCACTCTCAGCAGCCTCCAGAGAAAAAAAGACAAATGTCCGGCTTTTTCTGCCACAGCAAAGGTGCCAGAGGGGAAAAGTGATGCTGGTCCTCACTGCCTCCTGGAACCCCTTCAAATGCCCCAGACAATTTAGCCCTCTCTGCTTTCCTGCAGACTCTATCCTCAAAAGCACCTTTTCTCACTTTCGGCGGTGTTTGGAGCAAAAAAGACAAACGTCCAGCTTTTGCTGCCACAGCAAAGGTGCCAGCGGGGAAAAGTGATGCTGGTCCTCACTGCCTCCTGGAACCCCTTCAAATGCCCCAGACAATTTCACCCTCTCTTCTTTCCTCTGGACGCTATCGTCAGAAGGAACTTGTTTCACTTTCGGCGGTGTTTGGAGCAAAAAAGACAAACGTCCAGCTTTTGCTGCCACAGCAAAGGTGCCAGCGGGGAAAAGTGATGCTGGTCCTCACTGCCTCCTGGAACCCCTTCAAATGCCCCAGACAATTTAGCCCTCTCGGCTTTCCTCCGGACTCTATTCTCCAAATCACCTTCTCACAGTCTTGGCAGCCTCCGGAGAAAAAAAGACAAACATCCAGCTTTTGCTGCCACAGCATAAGTGCCAGCAGGGAAAAGTGATGCTGGTCCTCACTGCCTCCTGGAACCCCTTCAAATGCCCCAGACAATTTAGATCTCTCTGCTTTCTTGCAGACTCTATCCTCAAAAGCACCTTTTCACAGTCTCGGCAGCCTCCGGAGAAAAAAAGACAAACATCCAGCTTTTGCTACCAGAGCAAAGTTGCCAGCGGGGAAAAGTGATGCTGGTCCTCACTGCCTCCTGGAACCCCTTCAAATGCCCCAGACAATTTAGCCCTCTCTGCTTTCCTGCGGACGCTATCGTCAAAAGGACATCTTATCACTTTCGTCGGTGTTTGGAGCAAAAAAGGCAAACGTCCAGATTTTGCTGCCACAGCAAAGGTGCCAGCGGGGAAAAGTGATGCTGGTCCTCACTGCCTCCTGGAACCCCTTCAAATGCCCCAGACAATTTCACCCTCTCTTCTTTCCTGCGGACGCTATCGTCAAAAGCAACTTGTTTCACTTTCGGCGGTGTTTGGAGCAAAAAAGACAAACGTCCAGCTTTTGCTGCCACAGCAAAGGTGCCAGCGGGGAAAAGTGATGCTGGTCCTCACTGCCTCCTGGAACCCCTTCAAATGCCCCAGACAATTTGGCCCTCTCTGCTTTCCTGCAGAATCTATCCTCACAAGCAACTTTTCTCACTCTCAGCAGCCTCCAGAGAAAAAAAGACAAATGTCCGGCTTTTTCTGCCACAGCAAAGGTGCCAGAGGGGAAAAGTGATGCTGGTCCTCACTGCCTCCTGGAACCCCTTCAAATGCCCCAGACAATTTAGCCCTCTCTGCTTTCCTGCAGACTCTATCCTCAAAAGCACCTTTTCTCACTTTCGGCGGTGTTTGGAGCAAAAAAGACAAACGTCCAGCTTTTGCTGCCACAGCAAAGGTGCCAGCGGGGAAAAGTGATGCTGGTCCTCACTGCCTCCTGGAACCCCTTCAAATGCCCCAGACAATTTCACCCTCTCTTCTTTCCTCTGGACGCTATCGTCAGAAGGAACTTGTTTCACTTTCGGCGGTGTTTGGAGCAAAAAAGACAAACGTCCAGCTTTTGCTGCCACAGCAAAGGTGCCAGCGGGGAAAAGTGATGCTGGTCCTCACTGCCTCCTGGAACCCCTTCAAATGCCCCAGACAATTTAGCCCTCTCGGCTTTCCTCCGGACTCTATTCTCCAAATCACCTTCTCACAGTCTTGGCAGCCTCCGGAGAAAAAAAGACAAACATCCAGCTTTTGCTGCCACAGCATAAGTGCCAGCAGGGAAAAGTGATGCTGGTCCTCACTGCCTCCTGGAACCCCTTCAAATGCCCCAGACAATTTAGATCTCTCTGCTTTCTTGCAGACTCTATCCTCAAAAGCACCTTTTCACAGTCTCGGCAGCCTCCGGAGAAAAAAAGACAAACATCCAGCTTTTGCTACCAGAGCAAAGTTGCCAGCGGGGAAAAGTGATGCTGGTCCTCACTGCCTCCTGGAACCCCTTCAAATGCCCCAGACAATTTAGCCCTCTCTGCTTTCCTGCGGACGCTATCGTCAAAAGGACATCTTATCACTTTCGTCGGTGTTTGGAGCAAAAAAGGCAAACGTCCAGATTTTGCTGCCACAGCAAAGGTGCCAGCGGGGAAAAGTGATGCTGGTCCTCACTGCCTCCTGGAACCCCTTCAAATGCCCCAGACAATTTGGCCCTCTCGGCTTTCCTGCAGACTCTATCCTCAAAAGCACCTTTTCTCACTCTCAGCAGCCTCCGGAGAAAAAAAGAAAAATGTCCGGCTTTTGCTGCCACAGCAAAGGTGCCAGAGGGGAAAAGTGATGCTGGTCCTCACTGCCTCCTGGAACCCCTTCAAATGCCCCAGACAATTTCACCCTCTCTTCTTTCCTGCGGAGGCTATTGTCAAAAGTAACTTGTTTCAATTTCGGTGGTGTTTGGAGCAAAAAAGACAAACGTCCAGCTTTTGCTGCCACAGCAAAGGTGCCAGCGGGGAAAAGTGATGCTGGTCCTCACTGCCTCCTGGAACCCCTTCAAATGCCCCAGACAATTTGGCCCTCCCTGCTTTCCTGCAGAGTCAATCGTCAAAAGCACCTTTTTTCACTTTCGGCGGTGTTTGGAGCAAAAAAGACAAACGTCCAGCTTTTGCTGCCACAGCAAAGGTGCCAGCGGGGAAAAGTGATGCTGGTCCTCACTGCCTCCTGGAACCCCTTCAAATGCCCCAGACAATTTAGCCCTCTCTTCTTTCCTGCGGACGCTATCGTCAAAAGCAACTTGTTTCACTTTCGGCGGTGTTTGGAGCAAAAAAGACAAACGTCCAGCTTTTGCTGCCACAGCAAAGGTGCCAGCGGGGAAAAGTGATGCTGGTCCTCACTGCCTCCAGGAACCCCTTCAAATGCCCCAGACCATTTAGCCCTCTCTGCTTTCCTGCAGACTCTATACTCAAAAGCACCTTTTTTGACTTTTGGCGGTGTTTGGAGCAAAAAAGACAAACGTCCAGCTTTTGATGCCAGAGCAAAACTGCCAGCGGATAAAAGTGATGCTGGTCCTCACTGCCTCCTGGAACCCCTTCAAATGCCCCAGACAATTTAGCCCTCTCTGCTTTCCTGCAGACTCTATCCTCAAAAGCACCTTTTCTCACTCTCAGCAGCCTCCGTAGCAAAAAAGACAAATGTCCGGCTTTTGCTGCCACAGCAAAGTACCAGAAGGGAAAAGTGATGCTGGTCCTCACTTCCTCCTGGAACCCCTTCAAATGCCCCAGACAATTTAGCCCTCTCTGCTTTCCTGCAGAATCTATCCTCAAAAGCACCTTGTTTCACTTTCGGCGGTGTTTGGAGCAAAAAAAACAAACGTCCAGCTTTTGCAGCCACAGCAAAGGTGCCAGCGGGGAAAAGTGATGCTGGTCCTCACTGCCTCCTGCAACCCCTTCAAATGCCCCAGACAATTTGGCCCTCTATGCTTTCCTGCAGACTCTATCCTCAAAAGCACCTTTTCTCACTCTCAGCAGCCTCCGGAGCAAAAAAGACAAACGTCCAGCTTTTGCTGCCACAACAAAGCTGCCAGCGGGGAAAAGTGATGCTGGTCCTCACTGCCTCCTGGAACCCCTTCAAATGCCCCAGACAATTTAGCCCTCTCTGCTTTCCAGCAGAATCTATCCTCAAAAGTACCTTTTTTCACTTTCGGCGGTGTTTGGAGCAAAAATACAAACGTCCAGATTTTGCTGCCACAGCAAAGGTGCCAGCGAGGAAAAGTGATGCTGGTCCTCACTGCCTCCTGGAACCCCTTCAAATGCCCCAGACAGTTTAGCCCTCTCTGCTTTCCTGCAGAATCTATCCTCAAAAGCACCTTTTCCCACTCTCGGCAGCCTCCGGAGCAAAAAAGACAAACATCCAGCTTTTGCTGCCACAGCAAAGGTGCCAGCGGGGAAAAGTGATGCTGGTCCTCACTGCCTCCTGGAACCCCTTCAAATGCCCCAGACAATTTAGATCTCTCTGCTTTCTTGCAGACTCTATCCTCAAAAGCACCTTTTCACAGTCTCGGCAGCCTCCGGAGAAAAAAAGACAAACATCCAGCTTTTGCTACCAGAGCGAAGGTGCCAGCGGGGAAAAGTGATGCTGGTCCTCACTGCCTCCTGGAACCCCTTCAAATGCCCCAGACAATTTAGCCCTCTCTGCTTTCCTGCGGACGCTATCGTCAAAAGGACCTTTTTTCACTTTCGTCGGTGTTTGGAGCAAAAAAGGCAAACGTCCAGATTTTGCTGCCACAGCAAAGGTGCCAGCGGGGAAAAGTGATGCTGGTCCTCACTGCCTCCTGGAACCCCTTCAAATGCCCCAGACAGTTTAGCCCTCTCTGCTTTCCTGCAGACTCTATCCTCAAAAGCACCTTGTTTCACTTTCGGCGGTGTTTGGAGCAAAAAAAACAAACGTCCAGCTTTTGCTGCCACAGCAAAGGTGCCAGCGGGGAAAAGTGATGCTGGTCCTCACTGCCTCCTGCAACCCCTTCAAATGCCCCAGACAATTTGGCCCTCTCTGCTTTCCTGCAGAATCTATCATCAAAAGCACCTTTTCTCACTCTCAGCAGCCTCCGGAGCAAAAAATACAAACGTCCAGCTTTTGCTGCCACAGCAAAGGTGCCAGCGGGGAAAAGTGATGCTGGTCCTCACTGCCTCCTGGAACCCCTTCAAATGCCCCAGACAATTTAGCCCTCTCTGCTTTCCTGCAGAATCTATCACCAAAAGCATCTTTTCCCACTCTCGGCAGCCTCCGGAGCAAAAAAGACAAACATCCAGCTTTTGCTGCCACAGCAAAGGTGCCAGCGGGGAAAAGTGATGCTGGTCCTCACTGCCTCCTGGAACCCCTTCAAATGCACCAGACAATTTGGCCCTCCCTGCTTTCCTGCAGAGTCAATCGTCAAAAGCACCTTTTTTCACTTTCGGCGGTGTTTGGAGCAAAAAAGACAT
>NW_028127884.1:0-39875 GCF_965231255.1 Vanellus vanellus
GGAGCAAAAAAGACAAACGTCCAGCTTTTGCTGCCACAGCAAAGGTGCCAGCGGGGAAAAGTGATGCTGGTCCTCACTGCCTCCTGGAAGCCCTTCAAATGCCCCAGACAATTTGGCCCTCTCTGCTTTCCTGCGGACTCCATCCTCAAAAGCACCTGTTTTCACTCTCGGCTGCCTCAGGAGCAAAAAAGACAAACGTCCAGCTTTTGCTGCCACAGCAAAGGTGCCAGCGGGGGAAAGTGATGCTGGTCCTCACTGCCTCCTGGAACCCCTTCAAATGCCCCAGACAATTTGGCCCTCTCTGCTTTCCTGCGGACTCCATCCTCAAAAGCACCTGTTTTCGCTTTCGGCGGTGTTTGGAGCAAAAAAGACAAACGTCCAGCTTTTGCTGCCACAGCAAAGGTGCCAGCGGGGAAAAGTGATGCTGGTCCTCACTGCCTCCTGGAACCCCTTCAAATGCCCCAGACAATTTGGCCCTCTCTGCTTTCCTGCGGACTCTATCCTCAAAAGCACCTGTTTTCACTCTCGGCAGCCTCCGGAGCAAAAAAGACAAATGTCCAGCTTTTGCTGCCACAGCAAAGGTGCCAGCGGGGAAAAGTGATGCTGGTCCTCACTGCCTCCTGGAACCCCTTCAAATGCCCCAGACAATTTGCCCTCTCTGCTTTCCTGCGGACTCCATCCTCGAAAGCACCTGTTTTCGCTTTCGGCGTTGTTTGGATCAAAAAAGACAAACGTCCAGCTTTTGCTGCCACATCAAAGGTGCCAGCGGGGAAAAGTGATGCTGGTCCTCACTGCGTCCTGGAACCCATTCAAATGCCCCCAGACAATTTGGCCCTCTCTGCTTTCCTGCGGACTCCATCCTCAAAAGCACCTGTTTTCACTCTCGCAGTCTCCAGAGC
Source organism: Vanellus vanellus (assembly GCF_965231255.1). Lineage (NCBI taxonomy): Eukaryota > Metazoa > Chordata > Aves > Charadriiformes > Charadriidae > Vanellus > Vanellus vanellus. Next base: position 900 of record NW_028127884.1, read on the forward strand.
AAAAAAGACAAACGTCCAGCTTTTGCTGCCACAGCAAAGGTGCCAGCGGGGAAAAGTGATGCTGGTCCTCACTGCCTCCTGGAACCCCTTCAAATGCCCCAGACAATTTGGCCCTCTCTGCTTTCCTGCGGACTCCATCCTCAAAAGCACCTGTTTTCGCTTTCGGCGGTGTTTGGAGCAAAAAAGACAAACGTCCAGCTTTTGCTGCCACAGCAAAGGTGGCAGCGGGGAAAAGTGATGCTGGTCCTCACTGCCTCCTGGAACCCCTTCAAATGCCCCAGACAATTTGGCCCTCTCTGCTTTCCTGCGGACTCCATCCTCAAAAGCACCTGTTTTCACTCTCGGCAGCCTCCAGAGCAAAAAAGACAAACGTCCAGCTTTTGCTGCCACAGCAAAGGTGCCAGCGGGGAAAAGTGATGCTGGTCCTCACTGCCTCCTGGAACCCCTTCAAATGCCCCAGACAATTTGGCCCTCTCTGCTTTCCTGCGGACTCCATCCTCAAAAGCACCTGTTTTCGCTTTCGGCGGTGTTTAGAGCAAAAAAGACAAACGTCCAGCTTTTGCCTCCACAGCAAAGGTGCCATCGGGGAAAAGTGATGCTGGTCCTCACTGCCTCCTGGAACCCCTTCAAATGCCCCAGACAATTTGGCCCTTTCTGCTTTCCTGTGGACTCCATCCTCAAAAGCACCTGTTTTCACTCTCGGCAGCCTCCGGAGCAAAAAAGACAAACGTCCAGCTTTTGCTGCCACAGCAAAGGTGCCAGCGGGGAAAAGTGATGCTGGTCCTCACTGCCTCCTGGAACCCCTTCAAATGCCCCAGACAATTTGGCCCTCTCTGCTTTCCTGCGGACTCCATCCTCAAAAGCACCTGTTTTCACTCTCGGCAGCCTCCGGAGCAAAAAAGACAAACGTCCAGCTTTTGCTGCCACAGCAAAGGTGCCAGCGGGGAAAAGTGATGCTGGTCCTCACTGCCTCCTGGAACCCCTTCAAATGCCCCAGACAATTTGGCCCTCTCTGCTTTCCTGCGCACTCCATCCTCAAAAGCACCTGTTTTCGCTTTCGGCGGTGTTTGGAGCAAAAAAGACAAATGTCCAGCTTTTGCTGCCACGGCAAAGGCGGCAGCGGGGAAAAGTGATGCTGGTCCTCACTGCCTCCTGGAACCCCTTCAAATGCCCCAGACAATTTGGCCCTCTCTGCTTTCCTGCGGACTCCATCCTCAAAAGCACCTGTTTTCACTCTCGGCATCCTCCGGAGCAAAAAAGACAAACGTCCAGCTTTTGCTGCCACAGCAAAGGTGGCAGCGGGGAAAAGTGATGCTGGTCCTCACTGCCTCCTGGAACCCCTTCAAATGCCCCAGACAATTTGGCCCTCTCTGCTTTCCTGCGGAGTCCATCCTCAAAAGCACCTGTTTTCACTCTCGGCTGCCTCAGGAGCAAAAAAGACAAACGTCCAGCTTTTGCTGCCACAGCAAAGGTGGCAGCGGGGAAAAGTGATGCTGGTCCTCACTGCCTCCTGGAACCCCTTCAAATGCCCCAGACAATTTGGCCCTCTCTGCTTTCCTGCGGACTCCATCCTCAAAAGCACCTGTTTTCGCTTTCGGCGGTGTTTAGAGCAAAAAAGACAAACGTCCAGCTTTTGCTGCCACAGCAAAGGTGCCAGCGGGGAAAAGTGATGCTGGTCCTCACTGCCTCCTGGAACCCCTTCAAATGCCCCAGACAATTTGGCCCTCTCTGCTTTCCTGCGGACTCCATCCTCAAAAGCACCTGTTTTCACTCTCGGCAGCCTCCGGAGCAAAAAAGACAAACGTCCAGCTTTTACTGCCACAGCAAAGGTGCCAGTGGGGAAAAGTGATGCTGGTCCTCACTGCCTCCTGGAACCCCTTCAAATGCCCCAGACAATTTGGCCCTCTCTGCTTTCCTGCGGACTCCATCCTCAAAAGCACCTGTTTTCACTCTCGGCTGCCTCAGGAGCAAAAAAGACAAACGTCCACTTTTGCTGCCACAGCAAAGGTGCCAGCGGGGAAAAGTGATGCTGGTCCTCACTGTCTCCTGGAACCCCTTCAAATGCCTCAGACAATTTGGCCCTCTCTGCTTTCCTGCGGATTCCATCCTCATAAGCACCTATTTTCACTCTCGGCAGCCTCCGGAGCAAAAAAGACAAACGTCCAGCTTTTGCTGCCACAGCAAAGGTGCCAGCGGGGAAAAGTGATGCTGGTCCTCACTGCCTCCTGGAACCCCTTCAAATGCCCCAGACAATTTGGCCCTCTCTGCTTTCCTGCGGACTCCATCCTCAAAAGCACCTGTTTTCACTCTCGGCAGCCTCCGGAGCAAAAAAGACAAACGTCCAGCTTTTGCTGCCACAGCAAAGGTGCCAGCGGGGAAAAGTGATGCTGGTCCTCACTGCCTCCTGGAAGCCCTTCAAATGCCCCAGACAATTTGGTCCTCTCTGCTTTCCTGCGGACTCCATCCTCAAAAGCACCTGTTCTCGCTTTCGGCGTTGTTTGGATCTAAAAAGACAAAGGTCCAGCTTTTGCTGCCACAGCAAAGGTGCCAGCGGGGAAAAGTGATGCTGGTCCTCACTGCCTCCTGGAACCCCTTCAAATGCCCCAGACAATTTGGCCCTCTCTGCTTTCCTGCGGACTCCATCCTCAAAAGCACCTGTTTTCGCTTTCGGCGGTGTTTAGAGCAAAAAAGACAAACGTCCAGCTTTTGCCTCCACAGCAAAGGTGCCATCGGGGAAAAGTGATGCTGGTCCTCACTGCCTCCTGGAACCCCTTCAAATGCCCCAGACAATTTGGCCCTCTCTGCTTTCCTGCGGACTCCATCCTCAAAAGCACCTGTTTTCACTCTCGGCAGCCTCCGGAGCAAAAAAGACAAACGTCCAGCTTTTGCTGCCACAGCAAAGGTGCCAGCGGGGAAAAGTGATGCTGGTCCTCACTGCCTCCTGGAACCCCTTCAAATGCCCCAGACAATTTGGCCCTCTCTGCTTTCCTGCGGACTCCATCCTCAAAAGCACCTGTTTTCGCTTTCGGCGGTGTTTAGATCAAAAAAGAAAAAACGTCCACTTTTGCTGCCACAGCAAAGGTGCCAGCGGGGAAAAGTGATGCTGGTCCTCACTGCCTCCTGGAACCCCTTCAAATGCCCCAGACAATTTGGCCCTCTCTGCTTTCCTGCGGATTCCATCCTTATAAGCACCTGTTTTCACTCTCGGCAGCCTCCGGAGCAAAAAAGACAAACGTCCAGCTTTTGCTGCCACAGCAAAGGTGCCAGCGGGGAAAAGTGATGCTGGTCCTCACTGCCTCCTGGAACCCCTTCAAATGCCCCAGACAATTTGGCCCTCTCTGCTTTCCTGCGGACTCCATCCTCAAAAGCACCTGTTTTCGCTTTCGGCGGTGTTTAGAGCAAAAAAGACAAACGTCCACTTTTGCTGCCACAGCAAAGGTGCCAGCGGGGAAAAGTGATGCTGGTCCTCACTGCCTCCTGGAACCCCTTCAAATGCCCCAGACAATTTGGCCCTCTCTGCTTTCCTGCGGATTCCATCCTTATAAGCACCTGTTTTCACTCTCGGCAGCCTCCGGAGCAAAAAAGACAAACGTCCAGCTTTTGCTGCCACAGCAAAGGTGCCAGCGGGGAAAAGTGATGCTGGTCCTCACTGCCTCCTGGAACCCCTTCAAATGCCCCAGACAATTTGGCCCTCTCTGCTTTCCTGCGCACTCCATCCTCAAAAGCACCTGTTTTCACTCTCGGCAGCCTCCGGAGCAAAAAAGACAAACGTCCAGCTTTTGCTGCCACAGCAAAGGTGCCAGCGGGGAAAAGTGATGCTGGTCCTCACTGCCTCCTGGAACCCCTTCAAATGCCCCAGACAATTTGGCCCTCTCTGCTTTCCTGCGGACTCCATCCTCAAAAGCACCTGTTTTCACTCTCGGCAGCCTCCGGAGCAAAAAAGACAAACGTCCAGCTTTTGCTGCCACAGCAAAGGTGCCAGCGGGGAAAAGTGATGCTGGTCCTCACTGCCTCCTGGAAGCCCTTCAAATGCCCCAGACAATTTGGTCCTCTCTGCTTTCCTGCGGACTCCATCCTCAAAAGCACCTGTTCTCGCTTTCGGCGTTGTTTGGATCAAAAAAGACAAACGTCCAGCTTTTGCTGCCACAGCAAAGGTGGCAGCGGGGAAAAGTGATGCTGGTCCTCACTGCCTCCTGGAACCCCTTCAAATGCCCCAGACAATTTGGCCCTCTCTGCTTTCCTGCGGACTCCATCCTCAAAAGCACCTGTTTTCGCTTTCGGCGGTGTTTAGAGCAAAAAAGACAAACGTCCAGCTTTTGCCTCCACAGCAAAGGTGCCATCGGGGAAAAGTGATGCTGGTCCTCACTGCCTCCTGGAACCCCTTCAAATGCCCCAGACAATTTGGCCCTCTCTGCTTTCCTGCGGACTCCATCCTCAAAAGCACCTGTTTTCACTCTCGGCAGCCTCCGGAGCAAAAAAGACAAACGTCCAGCTTTTGCTGCCACAGCAAAGGTGCCAGCGGGGAAAAGTGATGCTGGTCCTCACTGCCTCCTGGAACCCCTTCAAATGCCCCAGACAATTTGGCCCTCTCTGCTTTCCTGCGCACTCCATCCTCAAAAGCACCTGTTTTCACTCTCGGCAGCCTCCGGAGCAAAAAAGACAAACGTCCAGCTTTTGCTGCCACAGCAAAGGTGCCAGCGGGGAAAAGTGATGCTGGTCCTCACTGCCTCCTGGAACCCCTTCAAATGCCCCAGACAATTTGGCCCTCTCTGCTTTCCTGCGGACTCCATCCTCAAAAGCACCTGTTTTCACTCTCGGCAGCCTCCGGAGCAAAAAAGACAAACGTCCAGCTTTTGCTGCCACATCAAAGGTGCCAGCGGGGAAAAGTGATGCTGGTCCTCACTGCCTCCTGGAAGCCCTTCAAATGCCCCAGACAATTTGGTCCTCTCTGCTTTCCTGCGGACTCCATCCTCAAAAGCACCTGTTCTCGCTTTCGGCGTTGTTTGGATCAAAAAAAGACAAACGTCCAGCTTTTGCTGCCACAGCAAAGGTGGCAGCGGGGAAAAGTGATGCTGGTCCTCACTGCCTCCTGGAACCCCTTCAAATGCCCCAGACAAATTGGCCCTCTCTGCTTTCCTGCGGACTCCATCCTCAAAAGCACCTGTTTTCGCTTTCGGCGGTGTTTAGAGCAAAAAGACAAACGTCCAGCTTTTGCCTCCACAGCAAAGGTGCCATCGGGGAAAAGTGATGCTGGTCCTCACTGCCTCCTGGAACCCCTTCAAATGCCCCAGACAATTTGGCCCTCTCTGCTTTCCTGCGGACTCCATCCTCAAAAGCACCTGTTTTCACTCTCGGCAGCCTCCGGAGCAAAAAAGACAAACGTCCAGCTTTTGCTGCCACAGCAAAGGTGCCAGCGGGGAAAAGTGATGCTGGTCCTCACTGCCTCCTGGAACCCCTTCAAATGCCCCAGACAATTTGGCCCTCTCTGCTTTCCTGCGGACTCCATCCTCAAAAGCACCTGTTTTCGCTTTCGGCGGTGTTTAGATCAAAAAAGACAAACGTCCCACTTTTGCTGCCACAGCAAAGGTGCCAGCGGGGAAAAGTGATGCTGGTCCTCACTGCCTCCTGGAACCCCTTCAAATGCCCCAGACAATTTGGCCCTCTCTGCTTTCCTGCGGATTCCATCCTTATAAGCACCTGTTTTCACTCTCGGCAGCCTCCGGAGCAAAAAAGACAAACGTCCAGCTTTTGCTGCCACAGCAAAGGTGCCAGCGGGGAAAAGTGATGCTGGTCCTCACTGCCTCCTGGAACCCCTTCAAATGCCCCAGACAATTTGGCCCTCTCTGCTTTCCTGCGGACTCCATCCTCAAAAGCACCTGTTTTCACTCTCGGCAGCCTCCGGAGCAAAAAAGACAAACGTCCAGCTTTTGCTGCCACAGCAAAGGTGCCAGCGGGGAAAAGTGATGCTGGTCCTCACTGCCTCCTGGAACCCCTTCAAATGCCCCAGACAATTTGGCCCTCTCTGCTTTCCTGCGGACTCCATCCTCAAAAGCACCTGTTTTCGCTTTCGGCGGTGTTTAGAGCAAAAAAGACAAACGTCCACTTTTGCTGCCACAGCAAAGGTGCCAGCGGGGAAAAGTGATGCTGGTCCTCACTGCCTCCTGGAACCCCTTCAAATGCCCCAGACAATTTGGCCCTCTCTGCTTTCCTGCGGATTCCATCCTTATAAGCACCTGTTTTCACTCTCGGCAGCCTCCGGAGCAAAAAAGACAAACGTCCAGCTTTTGCTGCCACAGCAAAGGTGCCAGCGGGGAAAAGTGATGCTGGTCCTCACTGCCTCCTGGAAGCCCTTCAAATGCCCCAGACAATTTGGCCCTCTCTGCTTTCCTGCGGACTCCATCCTCAAAAGCACCTGTTTTCACTCTCGGCAGCCTCCGGAGCAAAAAAGACAAACGTCCAGCTTTTGCTGCCACAGCAAAGGTGGCAGCGGGGAAAAGTGATGCTGGTCCTCACTGCCTCCTGGAACCCCTTCAAATGCCCCAGACAATTTGGCCCTCTCTGCTTTCCTGCGGACTCCATCCTCAAAAGCACCTGTTTTCGCTTTCGGCGTTGTTTGGATCAAAAAAGACAAACGTCCAGCTTTTGCTGCCACAGCAAAGGTGCCAGCGGGGAAAAGTGATGCTGGTCCTCACTGCCTCCTGGAACCCCTTCAAATGCCCCAGACAATTTGGCCCTCTCTGCTTTCCTGCGGACTCCATCCTCAAAAGCACCTGTTTTCACTCTCGGCAGCCTCCGGAGCAAAAAAGAAAAACGTCCAGCTTTTGCTGCCACAGCAAAGGTGCCAGCGGGGAAAAGTGATGCTGGTCCTCACTGCCTCCTGGAACCCCTTCAAATGCCCCAGACAATTTGGCCCTCTCTGCTTTCCTGCGGACTCCATCCTCAAAAGCACCTGTTTTCACTCTCGGCTGCCTCCGGAGCAAAAAAGACAAACGTCCAGCTTTTGCTGCCACAGCAAAGGTGCCAGCGGGGAAAAGTGATGCTGGTCCTCACTGCCTCCTGGAACCCCTTCAAATGCCCCAGACAATTTGGCCCTCTCTGCTTTCCTGCGGACTCCATCCTCAAAAGCACCTGTTTTCACTCTCGGCAGCCTCCGGAGCAAAAAAGACAAACGTCCAGCTTTTGCTGCCACAGCAAAGGTGCCAGCGGGGAAAAGTGATGCTGGTCCTCACTGCCTCCTGGAACCCCTTCAAATGCCCCAGACAATTTGGCCCTCTCTGCTTTCCTGCGGACTCCATCCTCAAAAGCACCTGTTTTCACTCTCGGCAGCCTCCGGAGCAAAAAAGACAAACGTCCAGCTTTTGCTGCCACAGCAAAGGTGCCAGCGGGGAAAAGTGATGCTGGTCCTCACTGCCTCCTGGAACCCCTTCAAATGCCCCAGACAATTTGGCCCTCTCTGCTTTCCTGCGGACTCCATCCTCAAAAGTACCTGTTTTCACTCTCGGCTGCCTCAGGAGCAAAAAAGACAAACGTCCAGCTTTTGCTGCCACAGCAAAGGTGCCAGCGGGGAAAAGTGATGCTGGTCCTCACTGCCTCCTGGAAGCCCTTCAAATGCCCCAGACAATTTGGCCCTCTCTGCTTTCCTGCGGACTCCATCCTCAAAAGCACCTGTTTGCGCTTTCGGCGGTGTTTAGAGCAAAAAAGACAAACGTCCAGCTTTTGCCTCCACAGCAAAGGTGGCAGCGGGGAAAAGTGATGCTGGTCCTCACTGCCTCCTGGAACCCCTTCAAATGCCCCAGACAATTTGGCCCTCTCTGCTTTCCTGCGGATTCCATCCTTATAAGCACCTGTTTTCACTCTCGGCAGCCTCCGGAGCAAAAAAGACAAACGTCCAGCTTTTGCTGCCACAGCAAAGGTGGCAGCGGGGAAAAGTGATGCTGGTCCTCACTGCCTCCTGGAACCCCTTCAAATGCCCCAGACAATTTGGCCCTCTCTGCTTTCCTTTGGACTCCATCCTCAAAAGCACCTGTTTTCACTCTCGGCAGCCTCCGGAGCAAAAAAGACAAACGTCCAGCTTTTGCTGCCACAGCAAAGGTGGCAGCGGGGAAAAGTGATGCTGGTCCTCACTGCCTCCTGGAACCCCTTCAAATGCCCCAGACAATTTGGCCCTCTCTGCTTTCCTGCGGACTCCATCCTCAAAAGCACCTGTTTTCACTCTCGGCAGCCTCTGGAGCAAAAAAGACAAACGTCCAGCTTTTGCTGCCACAGCAAAGGTGCCAGCGGGGAAAAGTGATGCTGGTCCTCACTGCCTCCTGGAACCCCTTCAAATGCCCCAGACAATTTGGCCCTCTCTGCTTTCCTGCGCACTCCATCCTCAAAAGTACCTGTTTTCACTCTCGGCTGCCTCAGGAGCAAAAAAGACAAACGTCCAGCTTTTGCTGCCACAGCAAAGGTGCCAGCGGGGAAAAGTGATGCTGGTCCTCACTGCCTCCTGGAACCCCTTCAAATGCCCCAGACAATTTGGCCCTCTCTGCTTTCCTGCGGATTCCATCCTCATAAGCACCTGTTTTCACTCTCGGCAGCCTCCGGACCAAAAAAGACAAACGTCCAGCTTTTGCTGCCACAGCAAAGGTGCCAGCGGGGAAAAGTGATGCTGGTCCTCACTGCCTCCTGGAACCCCTTCAAATGCCCCAGACAATTTGGCCCTCTCTGCTTTCCTGCGGACTCCATCCTCAAAAGCACCTGTTTTCACTCTCGGCAGCCTCCGGAGCAAAAAAGACAAACGTCCAGCTTTTGCTGCCACAGCAAAGGTGCCAGCGGGGAAAAGTGATGCTGGTCCTCACTGCCTCCTGGAACCCCTTCAAATGCCCCAGACAATTTGGCCCTCTCTGCTTTCCTGCGGACTCCATCCTCAAAAGCACCTGTTTTCACTCTCGGCTGCCTCCGGAGCAAAAAAGACAAACGTCCAGCTTTTGCTGCCACAGCAAAGGTGCCAGCGGGGAAAAGTGATGCTGGTCCTCACTGCCTCCTGGAACCCCTTCAAATGCCCCAGACAATTTGGCCCTCTCTGCTTTCCTGCGGACTCCATCCTCAAAAGCACCTGTTTTCACTCTCGGCAGCCTCCGGAGCAAAAAAGACAAACGTCCAGCTTTTGCTGCCACAGCAAAGGTGCCAGGGGGGAAAAGTGATGCTGGTCCTCACTGCCTCCTGGAACCCCTTCAAATGCCCCAGACAATTTGGCCCTCTCTGCTTTCCTGCGGACTCCATCCTCAAAAGCACCTGTTTTCACTCTCGGCAGCCTCCGGAGCAAAAAAGACAAACGTCCAGCTTTTGCTGCCACAGCAAAGGTGCCAGCGGGGAAAAGTGATGCTGGTCCTCACTGCCTCCTGGAACCCCTTCAAATGCCCCAGACAATTTGGCCCTCTCTGCTTTCCTGCGGACTCCATCCTCAAAAGTACCTGTTTTCACTCTCGGCTGCCTCAGGAGCAAAAAAGACAAACGTCCAGCTTTTGCTGCCACAGCAAAGGTGCCAGCGGGGAAAAGTGATGCTGGTCCTCACTGCCTCCTGGAAGCCCTTCAAATGCCCCAGACAATTTGGCCCTCTCTGCTTTCCTGCGGACTCCATCCTCAAAAGCACCTGTTTTCGCTTTCGGCGGTGTTTAGAGCAAAAAAGACAAACGTCCAGCTTTTGCCTCCACAGCAAAGGTGGCAGCGGGGAAAAGTGATGCTGGTCCTCACTGCCTCCTGGAACCCCTTCAAATGCCCCAGACAATTTGGCCCTCTCTGCTTTCCTGCGGAGTCCATCCTCAAAAGCACCTGTTTTCACTCTCGGCAGCCTCCGGAGCAAAAAAGACAAACGTCCAGCTTTTGCTGCCACAGCAAAGGTGCCAGCGGGGAAAAGTGATGCTGGTCCTCACTGCCTCCTGGAACCCCTTCAAATGCCCCAGACAATTTGGCCCTCTCTGCTTTCCTGCGGACTCCATCCTCAAAAGCACCTGTTTTCACTCTCGGCAGCCTCCGGAGCAAAAAAGACAAACGTCCAGCTTTTGCTGCCACAGCAAAGGTGGCAGCGGGGAAAAGTGATGCTGGTCCTCACTGCCTCCTGGAACCCCTTCAAATGCCCCAGACAATTTGGCCCTCTCTGCTTTCCTGCGGACTCCATCCTCAAAAGCACCTGTTTTCACTCTCGGCTGCCTCAGGAGCAAAAAATACAAACGTCCAGCTTTTGCTGCCACAGCAAAGGTGCCAGTGGGGAAAAGTGATGCTGGTCCTCACTGCCTCCTGGAACCCCTTCAAATGCCCCAGACAATTTGGCCCTCTCTGCTTTCCTGCGGTCTCCATCCTCAAAAGCACCTGTTTTCGATTTCGGCGGTGTTTAGAGCAAAAAAGACAAACGTCCAGCTTTTGCTGCCACAGCAAAGGTGCCAGCGGGGAAAAGTAATGCTGGTCCTCACTGCCTCCTGGAACCCCTTCAAATGCCCCAGACAATTTGGCCCTCTCTGCTTTCCTGCGGACTCCATCCTCAAAAGCACCTGTTTTCACTCTCGGCAGCCTCCGGAGCAAAAAAGACAAACGTCCAGCTTTTGCTGCCACAGCAAAGGTGGCAGCGGGGAAAAGTGATGCTGGTCCTCACTGCCTCCTGGAACCCCTTCAAATGCCCCAGACAATTTGGCCCTCTCTGCTTTCCTGCGGACTCCATCCTCAAAAGCACTTGTTTTCGCTTTCGGCGTTGTTTGGATAAAAAAAGACAAACGTCCATCTTTTGCTGCCACAGCAAAGGTGCCAGCGGGGAAAAGTGATGCTGGTCCTCACTGCCTCCTGGAACCCCTTCAAATGCCCCAGACAATTTGGCCCTTTCTGCTTTCCTGTGGACTCCATCCTCAAAAGCACCTGTATTCACTCTCGGCAGCCTCCGGAGCAAAAAAGACAAACGTCCAGCTTTTGCTGCCACAGCAAAGGTGCCAGCGGGGAAAAGTGATGCTGGTCCTCACTGCCTCCTGGAACCCCTTCAAATGCCCCAGACAATTTGGCCCTCTCTACTTTCCTGCGGACTCCATCCTCAAAAGCACCTGTTTTCGCTTTCGGCAGGCTCCGGAGCAAAAAAGACAAACGTCCAGCTTTTGCTGCAACAGCAAAGGTGGCAGCGGGGAAAAGAGATGCTGGTCCTCACTGCCTCCTGGAACCCCTTCAAATGCCCCAGACAATTTGGCCCTCTCTGCTTTCCTGCGGACTCTATCCTCAAAAGCACCTGTTTTCACTCTCGGCAGCCTCCAGAGCAAAAAAGACAAATGTCCAGCTTTTGCTGCCACAGCAAAGGTGCCAGCGGGGAAAAGTGATGCTGGTCCTCACTGCCTCCTGGAACCCCTTCAAATGCCCCAGACAATTTGGCCCTCTCTGCTTTCCTGCAGACTCCATCCTCAAAAGCACCTGTTTTCGCTTTCGGTGGTGTTTTGATCAAAAAAGACAAACGTCCAGCTTTTGCTGCCACAGCAAAGGTGCCAGCGGGGAAAAGTGATGCTGGTCCTCACTGCCTCCTGGAACCCCTTCAAATGCCCCAGACAATTTGGCCCTTTCTGCTTTCCTTTGCACTCCATCCTCAAAAGCACCTGTTTTCACTCTGGGCAGCCTCCGGAGCAAAAAAGACAAACGTCCAGCTTTTGCTGCCAAAGCAAAGGTGCCAGCGGGGAAAAGTGATGCTGGTCCTCACTGCCTCCTGGAAGCCCTTCAAATGCCCCAGACAATTTGGCCCTCTCTGTTTTCCTGCGGACTCCATCCTCAAAAGCACCTGTTTTCACTCTCGGCTGCCTCAGGAGCAAAAAAGACAAACGTCCAGCTTTTGCTGCCACAGCAAAGGTGCCAGCGGGGAAAAGTGATGCTGGTCCTCACTGCCTCCTGGAACCCCTTCAAATGCCCCAGACAATTTGGCCCTCTCTGCTTTCCTGCGGACTCCATCCTCAAAAGCACCTGTTTTTGCTTTCGGCGGTGTTTGGAGCAAAAAAGACAAACGTCCAGCTTTTGCTGCCACAGCAAAGGTGCCAGCGGGGAAAAGTGATGCTGGTCCTCACTGCCTCCTGGAACCCCTTCAAATGCCCCAGACAATTTGGCCCTCTCTGCTTTCCTGCGGACTCCATCCTCAAAAGCACCTGTTTTCACTCTCGGCTGCCTCAGGAGCAAAAAAGACAAACGTCCAGCTTTTGCTGCCACAGCAAAGGTGCCAGCGGGGAAAAGTGATGCTGGTCCTCACTGCCTCCTGGAACCCCTTCAAATGCCCCAGACAATTTGGCCCTCTCTGCTTTCCTGCGGACTCCATCCTCAAAAGCACCTGTTTTCGCTTTCGGCGGTGTTTAGAGCAAAAAAGACAAACGTCCAGCTTTTGCTGCCACAGCAAAGGTGCCAGCGGGGAAAAGTGATGCTGGTCCTCACTGCCTCCTGGAACCCCTTCAAATGCCCCAGACAATTTGGCCCTCTCTGCTTTCCTGCGGACTCCATCCTCAAAAGCACCTGTTTTCGCTTTCGGCGGTGTTTAGAGCAAAAAACAAACGTCCAGCTTTTGCCTCCACAGCAAAGGTGCCAGCGGGGAAAAGTGATGCTGGTCCTCACTGCCTCCTGGAACCCCTTCAAATGCCCCAGACAATTTGGCCCTCTCTGCTTTCCTGCGGACTCCATCCTCAAAAGCACCTGTTTTCACTCTCGGCAGCCTCCGGAGCAAAAAAGACAAACGTCCAGCTTTTGCTGCCACAGCAAAGGTGCCAGCGGGGAAAAGTGATGCTGGTCCTCACTGCCTCCTGGAACCCCTTCAAATGCCCCAGACAATTTGGCCCTCTCTGCTTTCCTGCGGACTCCATCCTCAAAAGCACCTGTTTTCACTCTCGGCAGCCTCCGGAGCAAAAAAGACAAACGTCCAGCTTTTGCTGCCACAGCAAAGGTGCCAGCGGGGAAAAGTGATGCTGGTCCTCACTGCCTCCTGGAACCCCTTCAAATGCCCCAGACAATTTGGCCCTCTCTGCTTTCCTGCGGACTCTATCCTCAAAAGCACCTGTTTTCACTCTCGGCAGCCTCCAGAGCAAAAAAGACAAATGTCCAGCTTTTGCTGCCACAGCAAAGGTGCCAGCGGGGAAAAGTGATGCTGGTCCTCACTGCCTCCTGGAACCCCTTCAAATGCCCCAGACAATTTGGCCCTCTCTGCTTTCCTGCGGTCTCCATCCTCAAAAGCACCTGTTTTCGATTTCGGCGGTGTTTAGAGCAAAAAAGACAAACGTCCAGCTTTTGCTGCCACAGCAAAGGTGCCAGCGGGGAAAAGTGATGCTGGTCCTCACTGCCTCCTGGAACCCCTTCAAATGCCCCAGACAATTTGGCCCTTTCTGCTTTCCTTTGGACTCCATCCTCAAAAGCACCTGTTTTCACTCTCGGCAGCCTCCGGAGCAAAAAAGACAAACGTCCAGCTTTTGCTGCCACAGCAAAGGTGCCAGCGGGGAAAAGTGATGCTGGTCCTCACTGCCTCCTGGAACCCCTTCAAATGCCCCAGACAATTTGGCCCTCTCTGCTTTCCTGCGGAGTCCATCCTCAAAAGCACCTGTTTTCACTCTCGGCTGCCTCAGGAGCAAAAAAGACAAACGTCCAGCTTTTGCTGCCACAGCAAAGGTGCCAGCGGGGAAAAGTGATGCTGGTCCTCACTGCCTCCTGGAACTCTTTCAAATGCCCCAGGCAATTTGGCCCTCTCTGCTTTCCTGCGGACTCCATCCTCAAAAGCACCTGTTTTTGCTTTCGGCGGTGTTTGGAGCAAAAAAGACAAACGTCCAGCTTTTGCTGCCACAGCAAAGGTGCCAGCGGGGAAAAGTGATGCTGGTCCTCACTGCCTCCTGGATCCCCTTCAAATGCCCCAGACAATTTGGCCCTTTCTGCTTTCCTGTGGACTCCATCCTCAAAAGCACCTGTTTTCACTCTCGCAGTCTCCTGAGCAAAAAAGACAAACGTCCAGCTTTTGCCTCCACAGCAAAGGTGCCAGCGGGGAAAAGTGATGCTGGTCCTCACTGCCTCCTGGAACCCCTTCAAATGCCCCAGACAATTTGGCCCTCTCTGCTTTCCTGCGGACTCTATCCTCAAAAGCACCTGTTTTCACTCTCGGCAGCCTCCAGAGCAAAAAAGACAAATGTCCAGCTTTTGCTGCCACAGCAAAGGTGCCAGCGGGGAAAAGTGATGCTGGTCCTCACTGCCTCCTGGAACCCCTTCAAATGCCCCAGACAATTTGGCCCTCTCTGCTTTCCTGCGGACTCCATCCTCAAAAGCACCTGTTTTCGCTTTCGGCGGTGTTTGGATCAAAAAAGACAAACGTCCAGCTTTTGCTGCCACAGCAAAGGTGCCAGCGGGGAAAAGTGATGCTGGTCCTCACTGCCTCCTGGAACCCCTTCAAATGCCCCAGACAATTTGGCCCTTTCTGCTTTCCTTTGGACTCCATCCTCAAAAGCACCTGTTTTCACTCTCGGCAGCCTCCGGAGCAAAAAAGACAAACGTCCAGCTTTTGCTGCCACAGCAAAGGTGCCAGCGGGGAAAAGTGATGCTGGTCCTCACTGCCTCCTGGAACCCCTTCAAATGCCCCAGACAATTTGGCCCTTTCTGCTTTCCTTTGGACTCCATCCTCAAAAGCACCTGTTTTCACTCTCGGCAGCCTCCGGAGCAAAAAAGACAAACGTCCAGCTTTTGCTGCCACAGCAAAGGTGCCAGCGGGGAAAAGTGATGCTGGTCCTCACTGCCTCCTGGAACCCCTTCAAATGCCCTAGACAATTTGGCCCTCTCTGCTTTCCTGCGGACTCCATCCTCAAAAGCACTTGTTTTCGCTTTCGGCGTTGTTTGGATAAAAAAAGACAAACGTCCATCTTTTGCTGCCACAGCAAAGGTGCCAGCGGGGAAAAGTGATGCTGGTCCTCACTGCCTCCTGGAACCCCTTCAAATGCCCCAGACAATTTGGCCCTTTCTGCTTTCCTGTGGACTCCATCCTCAAAAGCACCTGTATTCACTCTCGGCAGCCTCCGGAGCAAAAAAGACAAACGTCCAGCTTTTGCTGCCACAGCAAAGGTGCCAGCGGGGAAAAGTGATGCTGGTCCTCACTGCCTCCTGGAACCCCTTCAAATGCCCCAGACAATTTGGCCCTCTCTACTTTCCTGCGGACTCCATCCTCAAAAGCACCTGTTTTCGCTTTCGGCAGGCTCCGGAGCAAAAAAGACAAACGTCCAGCTTTTGCTGCAACAGCAAAGGTGGCAGCGGGGAAAAGTGATGCTGGTCCTCACTGCCTCCTGGAACCCCTTCAAATGCCCCAGACAATTTGGCCCTCTCTGCTTTCCTGCGGACTCTATCCTCAAAAGCACCTGTTTTCACTCTCGGCAGCCTCCAGAGCAAAAAAGACAAATGTCCAGCTTTTGCTGCCACAGCAAAGGTGCCAGCGGGGAAAAGTGATGCTGGTCCTCACTGCCTCCTGGAACCCCTTCAAATGCCCCAGACAATTTGGCCCTCTCTGCTTTCCTGCAGACTCCATCCTCAAAAGCACCTGTTTTCGCTTTCGGTGGTGTTTTGATCAAAAAAGACAAACGTCCAGCTTTTGCTGCCACAGCAAAGGTGCCAGCGGGGAAAAGTGATGCTGGTCCTCACTGCCTCCTGGAACCCCTTCAAATGCCCCAGACAATTTGGCCCTTTCTGCTTTCCTTTGCACTCCATCCTCAAAAGCACCTGTTTTCACTCTGGGCAGCCTCCGGAGCAAAAAAGACAAACGTCCAGCTTTTGCTGCCAAAGCAAAGGTGCCAGCGGGGAAAAGTGATGCTGGTCCTCACTGCCTCCTGGAAGCCCTTCAAATGCCCCAGACAATTTGGCCCTCTCTGTTTTCCTGCGGACTCCATCCTCAAAAGCACCTGTTTTCACTCTCGGCTGTGTTTGGAGCAAAAAAGACAAACGTCCAGCTTTTGCTGCCACAGCAAAGGTGCCAGCGGGGAAAAGTGATGCTGGTCCTCACTGCCTCCTGGAAGCCCTTCAAATGCCCCAGACAATTTGGCCCTCTCTGTTTTCCTGCGGACTCCATCCTCAAAAGCACCTGTTTTCACTCTCGGCTGCCTCAGGAGCAAAAAAGACAAACGTCCAGCTTTTGCTGCCACAGCAAAGGTGCCAGCGGGGAAAAGTGATGCTGGTCCTCACTGCCTCCTGGAACCCCTTCAAATGCCCCAGACAATTTGGCCCTCTCTGCTTTCCTGCGGACTCCATCCTCAAAAGCACCTGTTTTCGCTTTCGGCGGTGTTTAGAGCAAAAAAGACAAACGTCCAGCTTTTGCTGCCACAGCAAAGGTGCCAGCGGGGAAAAGTGATGCTGGTCCTCACTGCCTCCTGGAACCCCTTCAAATGCCCCAGACAATTTGGCCCTCTCTGCTTTCCTGCGGACTCCATCCTCAAAAGCACCTGTTTTCGCTTTCGGCGGTGTTTAGATCAAAAAAGACAAACGTCCAGCTTTTGCCTCCACAGCAAAGGTGCCAGCGGGGAAAAGTGATGCTGGTCCTCACTGCCTCCTGGAACCCCTTCAAATGCCCCAGACAATTTGGCCCTCTCTGCTTTCCTGCGGACTCCATCCTCAAAAGCACCTGTTTTCACTCTCGGCAGCCTCCGGAGCAAAAAAGACAAACGTCCAGCTTTTGCTGCCACAGCAAAGGTGCCAGCGGGGAAAAGTGATGCTGGTCCTCACTGCCTCCTGGAACCCCTTCAAATGCCCCAGACAATTTGGCCCTCTCTGCTTTCCTGCGGACTCCATCCTCAAAAGCACCTGTTTTCACTCTCGGCAGCCTCCGGAGCAAAAAAGACAAACGTCCAGCTTTTGCTGCCACAGCAAAGGTGCCAGCGGGGAAAAGTGATGCTGGTCCTCACTGCCTCCTGGAACCCCTTCAAATGCCCCAGACAATTTGGCCCTCTCTGCTTTCCTGCGGACTCTATCCTCAAAAGCACCTGTTTTCACTCTCGGCAGCCTCCAGAGCAAAAAAGACAAATGTCCAGCTTTTGCTGCCACAGCAAAGGTGCCAGCGGGGAAAAGTGATGCTGGTCCTCACTGCCTCCTGGAACCCCTTCAAATGCCCCAGACAATTTGGCCCTCTCTGCTTTCCTGCGGACTCCATCCTCAAAAGCACCTGTTTTCGCTTTCGGCGGTGTTTAGAGCAAAAAAGACAAACGTCCAGCTTTTGCCTCCACAGCAAAGGTGCCAGCGGGGAAAAGTGATGCTGGTCCTCACTGCCTCCTGGAACCCCTTCAAATGCCCCAGACAATTTGGCCCTCTCTGCTTTCCTGCGGACTCTATCCTCAAAAGCACCTGTTTTCACTCTCGGCAGCCTCCAGAGCAAAAAAGACAAATGTCCAGCTTTTGCTGCCACAGCAAAGGTGCCAGCGGGGAAAAGTGATGCTGGTCCTCACTGCCTCCTGGAACCCCTTCAAATGCCCCAGACAATTTGGCCCTCTCTGCTTTCCTGCGGACTCCATCCTCAAAAGCACCTGTTTTCGCTTTCGGCGGTGTTTGGATCAAAAAAGACAAACGTCCAGCTTTTGCTGCCACAGCAAAGGTGCCAGCGGGGAAAAGTGATGCTGGTCCTCACTGCCTCCTGGAACCCCTTCAAATGCCCCAGACAATTTGGCCCTTTCTGCTTTCCTTTGGACTCCATCCTCAAAAGCACCTGTTTTCACTCTCGGCAGCCTCCGGAGCAAAAAAGACAAACGTCCAGCTTTTGCTGCCACAGCAAAGGTGCCAGCGGGGAAAAGTGATGCTGGTCCTCACTGCCTCCTGGAACCCCTTCAAATGCCCCAGACAATTTGGCCCTTTCTGCTTTCCTTTGGACTCCATCCTCAAAAGCACCTGTTTTCACTCTCGGCAGCCTCCGGAGCAAAAAAGACAAACGTCCAGCTTTTGCTGCCACAGCAAAGGTGCCAGCGGGGAAAAGTGATGCTGGTCCTCACTGCCTCCTGGAACCCCTTCAAATGCCCTAGACAATTTGGCCCTCTCTGCTTTCCTGCGGACTCCATCCTCAAAAGCACTTGTTTTCGCTTTCGGCGTTGTTTGGATAAAAAAAGACAAACGTCCATCTTTTGCTGCCACAGCAAAGGTGCCAGCGGGGAAAAGTGATGCTGGTCCTCACTGCCTCCTGGAACCCCTTCAAATGCCCCAGACAATTTGGCCCTTTCTGCTTTCCTGTGGACTCCATCCTCAAAAGCACCTGTATTCACTCTCGGCAGCCTCCGGAGCAAAAAAGACAAACGTCCAGCTTTTGCTGCCACAGCAAAGGTGCCAGCGGGGAAAAGTGATGCTGGTCCTCACTGCCTCCTGGAACCCCTTCAAATGCCCCAGACAATTTGGCCCTCTCTGCTTTCCTGCGGACTCTATCCTCAAAAGCACCTGTTTTCGCTTTCGGCAGGCTCCGGAGCAAAAAAGACAAACGTCCAGCTTTTGCTGCAACAGCAAAGATGGCAGCGGGGAAAAGTGATGCTGGTCCTCACTGCCTCCTGGAACCCCTTCAAATGCCCCAGACAATTTGGCCCTCTCTGCTTTCCTGCGGACTCTATCCTCAAAAGCACCTGTTTTCACTCTCGGCAGCCTCCAGAGCAAAAAAGACAAATGTCCAGCTTTTGCTGCCACAGCAAAGGTGCCAGCGGGGAAAAGTGATGCTGGTCCTCACTGCCTCCTGGAACCCCTTCAAATGCCCCAGACAATTTGGCCCTCTCTGCTTTCCTGCAGACTCCATCCTCAAAAGCACCTGTTTTCGCTTTCGGTGGTGTTTTGATCAAAAAAGACAAACGTCCAGCTTTTGCTGCCACAGCAAAGGTGCCAGCGGGGAAAAGTGATGCTGGTCCTCACTGCCTCCTGGAACCCCTTCAAATGCCCCAGACAATTTGGCCCTTTCTGCTTTCCTTTGCACTCCATCCTCAAAAGCACCTGTTTTCACTCTGGGCAGCCTCCGGAGCAAAAAAGACAAACGTCCAGCTTTTGCTGCCAAAGCAAAGGTGCCAGCGGGGAAAAGTGATGCTGGTCCTCACTGCCTCCTGGAAGCCCTTCAAATGCCCCAGACAATTTGGCCCTCTCTGTTTTCCTGCGGACTCCATCCTCAAAAGCACCTGTTTTCACTCTCGGCTGTGTTTGGAGCAAAAAAGACAAACGTCCAGCTTTTGCTGCCACAGCAAAGGTGCCAGCGGGGAAAAGTGATGCTGGTCCTCACTGCCTCCTGGAAGCCCTTCAAATGCCCCAGACAATTTGGCCCTCTCTGTTTTCCTGCGGACTCCATCCTCAAAAGCACCTGTTTTCACTCTCGGCTGCCTCAGGAGCAAAAAAGACAAACGTCCAGCTTTTGCTGCCACAGCAAAGGTGCCAGCGGGGAAAAGTGATGCTGGTCCTCACTGCCTCCTGGAACCCCTTCAAATGCCCCAGACAATTTGGCCCTCTCTGCTTTCCTGCGGACTCCATCCTCAAAAGCACCTGTTTTCGCTTTCGGCGGTGTTTAGAGCAAAAAAGACAAACGTCCAGCTTTTGCTGCCACAGCAAAGGTGCCAGCGGGGAAAAGTGATGCTGGTCCTCACTGCCTCCTGGAACCCCTTCAAATGCCCCAGACAATTTGGCCCTCTCTGCTTTCCTGCGGACTCCATCCTCAAAAGCACCTGTTTTCGCTTTCGGCGGTGTTTAGATCAAAAAAGACAAACGTCCAGCTTTTGCCTCCACAGCAAAGGTGCCAGCGGGGAAAAGTGATGCTGGTCCTCACTGCCTCCTGGAACCCCTTCAAATGCCCCAGACAATTTGGCCCTCTCTGCTTTCCTGCGGACTCCATCCTCAAAAGCACCTGTTTTCACTCTCGGCAGCCTCCGGAGCAAAAAAGACAAACGTCCAGCTTTTGCTGCCACAGCAAAGGTGGCAGCGGGGAAAAGTGATGCTGGTCCTCACTGCCTC
The DNA here is from genome assembly GCF_965231255.1 of Vanellus vanellus. Classification (NCBI taxonomy): domain Eukaryota; kingdom Metazoa; phylum Chordata; class Aves; order Charadriiformes; family Charadriidae; genus Vanellus; species Vanellus vanellus. The sequence continues at coordinate 20,841 of NW_028127884.1, forward strand.
CTGGAACCCCTTCAAATGCCCCAGACAATTTGGCCCTCTCTGCTTTCCTGCGGACTCCATCCTCAAAAGCACCTGTTTTCACTCTCGGCAGCCTCCGGAGCAAAAAAGACAAACGTCCAGCTTTTGCTGCCACAGCAAAGGTGCCAGCGGGGAAAAGTGATGCTGGTCCTCACTGCCTCCTGGAACCCCTTCAAATGCCCCAGACAATTTGGCCCTCTCTGCTTTCCTGCGGACTCTATCCTCAAAAGCACCTGTTTTCACTCTCGGCAGCCTCCAGAGCAAAAAAGACAAATGTCCAGCTTTTGCTGCCACAGCAAAGGTGCCAGCGGGGAAAAGTGATGCTGGTCCTCACTGCCTCCTGGAACCCCTTCAAATGCCCCAGACAATTTGGCCCTCTCTGCTTTCCTGCGGTCTCCATCCTCAAAAGCACCTGTTTTCGATTTCGGCGGTGTTTAGAGCAAAAAAGACAAACGTCCAGCTTTTGCTGCCACAGCAAAGGTGCCAGCGGGGAAAAGTGATGCTGGTCCTCACTGCCTCCTGGAACCCCTTCAAATGCCCCAGACAATTTGGCCCTTTCTGCTTTCCTTTGGACTCCATCCTCAAAAGCACCTGTTTTCACTCTCGGCAGCCTCCGGAGCAAAAAAGACAAACGTCCAGCTTTTGCTGCCACAGCAAAGGTGCCAGCGGGGAAAAGTGATGCTGGTCCTCACTGCCTCCTGGAAGCCCTTCAAATGCCCCAGACAATTTGGCCCTCTCTGCTTTCCTGCGGAGTCCATCCTCAAAAGCACCTGTTTTCACTCTCGGCTGCCTCAGGAGCAAAAAAGACAAACGTCCAGCTTTTGCTGCCACAGCAAAGGTGCCAGCGGGGAAAAGTGATGCTGGTCCTCACTGCCTCCTGGAACTCTTTCAAATGCCCCAGGCAATTTGGCCCTCTCTGCTTTCCTGCGGACTCCATCCTCAAAAGCACCTGTTTTTGCTTTCGGCGGTGTTTGGAGCAAAAAAGACAAACGTCCAGCTTTTGCTGCCACAGCAAAGGTGCCAGCGGGGAAAAGTGATGCTGGTCCTCACTGCCTCCTGGATCCCCTTCAAATGCCCCAGACAATTTGGCCCTTTCTGCTTTCCTGCGGACTCCATCCTCAAAAGCACCTGTTTTCACTCTCGCAGTCTCCTGAGCAAAAAAGACAAACGTCCAGCTTTTGCCTCCACAGCAAAGGTGCCAGCGGGGAAAAGTGATGCTGGTCCTCACTGCCTCCTGGAACCCCTTCAAATGCCCCAGACAATTTGGCCCTCTCTGCTTTCCTGCGGACTCTATCCTCAAAAGCACCTGTTTTCACTCTCGGCAGCCTCCAGAGCAAAAAAGACAAATGTCCAGCTTTTCCTGCCACAGCAAAGGTGCCAGCGGGGAAAAGTGATGCTGGTCCTCACTGCCTCCTGGAACCCCTTCAAATGCCCCAGACAATTTGGCCCTCTCTGCTTTCCTGCGGACTCCATCCTCAAAAGCACCTGTTTTCGCTTTCGGCGGTGTTTAGAGCAAAAAAGACAAACGTCCAGCTTTTGCCTCCACAGCAAAGGTGCCAGCGGGGAAAAGTGATGCTGGTCCTCACTGCCTCCTGGAACCCCTTCAAATGCCCCAGACAATTTGGCCCTCTCTGCTTTCCTGCGGACTCTATCCTCAAAAGCACCTGTTTTCACTCTCGGCAGCCTCCAGAGCAAAAAAGACAAATGTCCAGCTTTTGCTGCCACAGCAAAGGTGCCAGCGGGGAAAAGTGATGCTGGTCCTCACTGCCTCCTGGAACCCCTTCAAATGCCCCAGACAATTTGGCCCTCTCTGCTTTCCTGCGGACTCCATCCTCAAAAGCACCTGTTTTCGCTTTCGGCGGTGTTTGGATCAAAAAAGACAAACGTCCAGCTTTTGCTGCCACAGCAAAGGTGCCAGCGGGGAAAAGTGATGCTGGTCCTCACTGCCTCCTGGAACCCCTTCAAATGCCCCAGACAATTTGGCCCTTTCTGCTTTCCTTTGGACTCCATCCTCAAAAGCACCTGTTTTCACTCTCGGCAGCCTCCGGAGCAAAAAAGACAAACGTCCAGCTTTTGCTGCCACAGCAAAGGTGGCAGCGGGGAAAAGTGATGCTGGTCCTCACTGCCTCCTGGAACCCCTTCAAATGCCCCAGACAATTTGGCCCTCTCTGTTTTCCTGCGGACTCCATCCTCAAAAGCACCTGTTTTCACTCTCGGCTGCCTCAGGAGCAAAAAAGACAAACGTCCAGCTTTTGCTGCCACAGCAAAGGTGCCAGCGGGGAAAAAGTGATGCTGGTCCTCACTGCCTCCTGGAACCCCTTCAAATGCCCCAGACAATTTGGCCCTCTCTGCTTTCCTGCGGACTCCATCCTCAAAAGCACCTGTTTTCGCTTTCGGCGGTGTTTGGAGCAAAAAAGACAAACGTCCAGCTTTTGCTGCCACAGCAAAGGTGCCAGCGGGGAAAAGTGATGCTGGTCCTCACTGCCTCCTGGAACCCCTTCAAATGCCCCAGACAATTTGGCCCTCTCTGCTTTCCTGCGGACTCTATCCTCAAAAGCACCTGTTTTCACTCTCGGCAGCCTCCAGAGCAAAAAAGACAAATGTCCAGCTTTTGCTGCCACAGCAAAGGTGCCAGCGGGGAAAAGTGATGCTGGTCCTCACTGCCTCCTGGAAGCCCTTCAAATGCCCCAGACAATTTGGCCCTCTCTGCTTTCCTGCGGACTCCATCCTCAAAAGCACCTGTTTTCACTCTGGGCAGCCTCCGGAGCAAAAAAGACAAACGTCCAGCTTTTGCTGCCACAGCAAAGGTGCCAGCGGGGAAAAGTGATGCTGGTCCTCACTGCCTCCTGGAACCCCTTCAAATGCCCCAGACAATTTGGCCCTCTCTGCTTTCCTGCGGACTCCATCCTCAAAAGCACCTGTTTTCGCTTTCGGCGGTGTTTAGAGCAAAAAAGACAAACGTCCAGCTTTTGCCTCCACAGCAAAGGTGCCAGCGGGGAAAAGTGATGCTGGTCCTCACTGCCTCCTGGAACCCCTTCAAATGCCCCAGACAATTTGGCCCTTTCTGCTTTCCTTTGGACTCCATCCTCAAAAGCACCTGTTTTCACTCTCGGCAGCCTCCGGAGCAAAAAAGACAAACGTCCAGCTTTTGCTGCCACAGCAAAGGTGCCAGCGGGGAAAAGTGATGCTGGTCCTCACTGCCTCCTGGAAGCCCTTCAAATGCCCCAGACAATTTGGCCCTCTCTGCTTTCCTGCGGACTCCATCCTCAAAAGCACCTGTTTTCACTCTCGGCTGCCTCAGGAGCAAAAAAGACAAACGTCCAGCTTTTGCTGCCACAGCAAAGGTGCCAGCGGGGAAAAGTGATGCTGGTCCTCACTGCCTCCTGGAACTCTTTCAAATGCCCCAGGCAATTTGGCCCTCTCTGCTTTCCTGCGGACTCCATCCTCAAAAGCACCTGTTTTTGCTTTCGGCGGTGTTTGGAGCAAAAAAGACAAACGTCCAGCTTTTGCTGCCACAGCAAAGGTGCCAGCGGGGAAAAGTGATGCTGGTCCTCACTGCCTCCTGGATCCCCTTCAAATGCCCCAGACAATTTGGCCCTTTCTGCTTTCCTGTGGACTCCATCCTCAAAAGCACCTGTTTTCACTCTCGCAGTCTCCTGAGCAAAAAAGACAAACGTCCAGCTTTTGCCTCCACAGCAAAGGTGCCAGCGGGGAAAAGTGATGCTGGTCCTCACTGCCTCCTGGAACCCCTTCAAATGCCCCAGACAATTTGGCCCTCTCTGCTTTCCTGCGGACTCTATCCTCAAAAGCACCTGTTTTCACTCTCGGCAGCCTCCAGAGCAAAAAAGACAAATGTCCAGCTTTTGCTGCCACAGCAAAGGTGCCAGCGGGGAAAAGTGATGCTGGTCCTCACTGCCTCCTGGAACCCCTTCAAATGCCCCAGACAATTTGGCCCTCTCTGCTTTCCTGCGGACTCCATCCTCAAAAGCACCTGTTTTCGCTTTCGGCGGTGTTTAGAGCAAAAAAGACAAACGTCCAGCTTTTGCCTCCACAGCAAAGGTGCCAGCGGGGAAAAGTGATGCTGGTCCTCACTGCCTCCTGGAACCCCTTCAAATGCCCCAGACAATTTGGCCCTCTCTGCTTTCCTGCGGACTCTATCCTCAAAAGCACCTGTTTTCACTCTCGGCAGCCTCCGGAGCAAAAAAGACAAATGTCCAGCTTTTGCTGCCACAGCAAAGGTGCCAGCGGGGAAAAGTGATGCTGGTCCTCACTGCCTCCTGGAACCCCTTCAAATGCCCCAGACAATTTGGCCCTCTCTGCTTTCCTGCGGACTCCATCCTCAAAAGCACCTGTTTTCGCTTTCGGCGGTGTTTGGATCAAAAAAGACAAACGTCCAGCTTTTGCTGCCACAGCAAAGGTGCCAGCGGGGAAAAGTGATGCTGGTCCTCACTGCCTCCTGGAACCCCTTCAAATGCCCCAGACAATTTGGCCCTTTCTGCTTTCCTTTGGACTCCATCCTCAAAAGCACCTGTTTTCACTCTCGGCAGCCTCCGGAGCAAAAAAGACAAACGTCCAGCTTTTGCTGCCACAGCAAAGGTGCCAGCGGGGAAAAGTGATGCTGGTCCTCACTGCCTCCTGGAACCCCTTCAAATGCCCCAGACAATTTGGCCCTCTCTGTTTTCCTGCGGACTCCATCCTCAAAAGCACCTGTTTTCACTCTCGGCTGCCTCAGGAGCAAAAAAGACAAACGTCCAGCTTTTGCTGCCACAGCAAAGGTGCCAGCGGGGAAAAGTGATGCTGGTCCTCACTGCCTCCTGGAACCCCTTCAAATGCCCCAGACAATTTGGCCCTCTCTGCTTTCCTGCGGACTCCATCCTCAAAAGCACCTGTTTTCGCTTTCGGCGGTGTTTGGAGCAAAAAAGACAAACGTCCAGCTTTTGCTGCCACAGCAAAGGTGCCAGCGGGGAAAAGTGATGCTGGTCCTCACTGCCTCCTGGATCCCCTTCAAATGCCCCAGACAATTTGGCCCTTTCTGCTTTCCTGTGGACTCCATCCTCAAAAGCACCTGTTTTCACTCTCGCAGTCTCCAGAGCAAAAAAGACAAACGTCCAGCTTTTGCCTCCACATCAAAGGTGCCAGCGGGGAAAAGTGATGCTGGTCCTCACTGCCTCCTGGAACCCCTTCAAATGCCCCAGACAATTTGGCCCTCTCTGCTTTCCTGCGGACTCTATCCTCAAAAGCACCTGTTTTCACTCTCGGCAGCCTCCAGAGCAAAAAAGACAAATGTCCAGCTTTTGCTGCCACAGCAAAGGTGCCAGCGGGGAAAAGTGATGCTGGTCCTCACTGCCTCCTGGAAGCCCTTCAAATGCCCCAGACAATTTGGCCCTCTCTGCTTTCCTGCGGACTCCATCCTCAAAAGCACCTGTTTTCACTCTCGGCAGCCTCCGGAGCAAAAAAGACAAACGTCCAGCTTTTGCTGCCACAGCAAAGGTGCCAGCGGGGAAAAGTGATGCTGGTCCTCACTGCCTCCTGGAACCCCTTCAAATGCCCCAGACAATTTGGCCCTCTCTGCTTTCCTGCGGACTCCATCCTCAAAAGCACCTGTTTTCGCTTTCGGCGGTGTTTAGAGCAAAAAAGACAAACGTCCAGCTTTTGCTGCCACAGCAAAGGTGCCAGCGGGGAAAAGTGATGCTGGTCCTCACTGCCTCCTGGAACCCCTTCAAATGCCCCAGACAATTTGGCCCTCTCTGCTTTCCTGCGGACTCCATCCTTAAAAGCACCTGTTTTCGCTTTCGGCGGTGTTTGGAGCAAAAAAGACAAACGTCCAGCTTTTGCTGCCACAGCAAAGGTGCTAGCGGGGAAAAGTGATGCTGGTCCTCACTGCCTCCTGGAACCCCTTCAAATGCCCCAGACAATTTGGCCCTCTCTGCTTTCCTCTGGACTCCATCCTCAAAAGCACCTGTTTTCACTCTCGGCAGCCTCCGGAGCAAAAAAGACAAACGTCCAGCTTTTGCTGCCACAGCAAAGGTGCCAGCGGGGAAAAGTGATGCTGGTCCTCACTGTCTCCTGGAACCCCTTCAAATGCCCCAGACAATTTGGCCCTCTCTGCTTTCCTGCGGACTCCATCCTCAAAAGCACCTGTTTTCGCTTTCGGCGGTGTTTACAGCAAAAAAGACAAACGTCCAGCTTTTGCCTCCACAGCAAAGGTGCCAGCGGGGAAAAGTGATGCTGGTCCTCACTGCCTCCTGGAACCCCTTCAAATGCCCCAGACAATTTGGCCCTCTCTGCTTTCCTGCGGACTCCATCCTCAAAAGCACCTGTTTTCACTCTCGGCAGCCTCCGGAGCAAAAAAGACAAACGTCCAGCTTTTGCTGCCACAGCAAAGGTGCCAGCTGGGAAAAGTGATGCTGGTCCTCACTGCCTCCTGGAACCCCTTCAAATGCCCCAGACAATTTGGCCCTCTCTGCTTTCCTGCGGACTCCATCCTCAAAAGCACCTGTTTTCACTCTCGGCTGCCTCCGGAGCAAAAAAGACAAACGTCCAGCTTTTGCTGCCACAGCAAAGGTGCCAGCGGGGAAAAGTGATGCTGGTCCTCACTGCCTCCTGGAACCCCTTCAAATGCCCCAGACAATTTGGCCCTCTCTGCTTTCCTGCGGATTCCATCCTCAAAAGCACCTGTTTTCACTCTCGGCAGCCTCCGGAGCAAAAAAGACAAACGTCCAGCTTTTGCTGCCACAGCAAAGGTGCCAGCGGGGAAAAGTGATGCTGGTCCTCACTGCCTCCTGGAACCCCTTCAAATGCCCCAGACAATTTGGCCCTCTCTGCTTTCCTGCGGACTCCATCCTCAAAAGCACCTGTTTTCACTCTCGGCAGCCTCCGGAGCAAAAAAGACAAACGTCCAGCTTTTGCTGCCACAGCAAAGGTGCCAGCGGGGAAAAGTGATGCTGGTCCTCACTGCCTCCTGGATCCCCTTCAAATGCCCCAGACAATTTGGCCCTCTCTGCTTTCCTGCGGACTCCATCCTCAAAAGCACCTGTTTTTGCTTTCTGCGTTGTTTGGATCAAAAAAGACAAACGTCCAGCTTTTGCCGCCACAGCAAAGGTGCCATCGGGGAAAAGTGATGCTGGTCCTCACTGCCTCCTGGAACCCCTTCAAATGCCCCAGACAATTTGGCCCTCTCTGCTTTCCTGCGGACTCCATCCTCAAAAGCACCTGTTTTCACTCTCGGCAGCCTCCGGAGCAAAAAAGACAAACGTCCAGCTTTTGCTGCCACAGCAAAGGTGCCAGCGGGGAAAAGTGATGCTGGTCCTCACTGCCTCCTGGAACCCCTTCAAATGCCCCAGACAATTTGGCCCTCTCTGCTTTCCTGCGGACTCCATCCTCAAAAGTACCTGTTTTCACTCTCGGCAGCCTCCGGAGCAAAAAAGACAAACGTCCAGCTTTTGCTGCCACAGCAAAGGTGCCAGCGGGGAAAAGTGATGCTGGTCCTCACTGCCTCCTGGAACCCCTTCAAATGCCCCAGACAATTTGGCCCTCTCTGCTTTCCTGCGGACTCCATCCTCAAAAGCACCTGTTTTCACTCTCGGCAGCCTCTGGAGCAAAAAAGACAAACGTCCACTTTTGCTGCCACAGCAAAGGTGCCAGCGGGGAAAAGTGATGCTGGTCCTCACTGCCTCCTGGAACCCCTTCAAATGCCCCAGACAATTTGGCCCTCTCTGCTTTCCTGCGGATTCCATCCTCATAAGCACCTGTTTTCACTCTCGGCAGCCTCCGGAGCAAAAAAGACAAACGTCCAGCTTTTGCTGCCACAGCAAAGGTGCCAGCGGGGAAAAGTGATGCTGGTCCTCACTGCCTCCTGGAACCCCTTCAAATGCCCCAGACAATTTGGCCCTCTCTGCTTTCCTGCGGACTCCATCCTCAAAAGCACCTGTTTTCACTCTCGGCAGCCTCCGGAGCAAAAAAGACAAACGTCCAGCTTTTGCTGCCACAGCAAAGGTGCCAGCGGGGAAAAGTGATGCTGGTCCTCACTGCCTCCTGGATCCCCTTCAAATGCCCCAGACAATTTGGCCCTCTCTGCTTTCCTGCGGACTCCATCCTCAAAAGCACCTGTTTTTGCTTTCTGCGTTGTTTGGATCAAAAAAGACAAACGTCCAGCTTTTGCCGCCACAGCAAAGGTGCCATCGGGGAAAAGTGATGCTGGTCCTCACTGCCTCCTGGAACCCCTTCAAATGCCCCAGACAATTTGGCCCTCTCTGCTTTCCTGCGGACTCCATCCTCAAAAGCACCTGTTTTCACTCTCGGCAGCCTCCGGAGCAAAAAAGACAAACGTCCAGCTTTTGCTGCCACAGCAAAGGTGCCAGCGGGGAAAAGTGATGCTGGTCCTCACTGCCTCCTGGAACCCCTTCAAATGCCCCAGACAATTTGGCCCTCTCTGCTTTCCTGCGGACTCCATCCTCAAAAGTACCTGTTTTCACTCTCGGCAGCCTCCGGAGCAAAAAAGACAAACGTCCAGCTTTTGCTGCCACAGCAAAGGTGCCAGCGGGGAAAAGTGATGCTGGTCCTCACTGCCTCCTGGAACCCCTTCAAATGCCCCAGACAATTTGGCCCTCTCTGCTTTCCTGCGGACTCCATCCTCAAAAGCACCTGTTTTCACTCTCGGCAGCCTCTGGAGCAAAAAAGACAAACGTCCACTTTTGCTGCCACAGCAAAGGTGCCAGCGGGGAAAAGTGATGCTGGTCCTCACTGCCTCCTGGAACCCCTTCAAATGCCCCAGACAATTTGGCCCTCTCTGCTTTCCTGCGGATTCCATCCTCATAAGCACCTGTTTTCACTCTCGGCAGCCTCCGGAGCAAAAAAGACAAACGTCCAGCTTTTGCTGCCACAGCAAAGGTGCCAGCGGGGAAAAGTGATGCTGGTCCTCACTGCCTCCTGGAACCCCTTCAAATGCCCCAGACAATTTGGCCCTCTCTGCTTTCCTGCGGACTCCATCCTCAAAAGCACCTGTTTTCACTCTCGGCAGCCTCCGGAGCAAAAAAGACAAACGTCCAGCTTTTGCTGCCACAGCAAAGGTGCCAGCAGGGAAAAGTGATGCTGGTCCTCACTGCCTCCTGGAACCCCTTCAAATGCCCCAGACAATTTGGCCCTCTCTGCTTTCCTGCGGACTCCATCCTCAAAAGCACCTGTTTTCACACTCGGCAGCCTCCGGAGCAAAAAAGACAAACGTCCAGCTTTTGCTGCCACAGCAAAGGTGCCAGCGGGGAAAAGTGATGCTGGTCCTCACTGCCTCCTGGAACCCCTTCAAATGCCCCAGACAATTTGGCCCTCTCTGCTTTCCTGCGGACTCCATCCTCAAAAGCACCTGTTTTCACTCTCGGCAGCCTCCGGAGCAAAAAAGACAAACGTCCAGCTTTTGCTGCCACAGCAAAGGTGGCAGCGGGGAAAAGTGATGCTGGTCCTCACTGCCTCCTGGAACCCCTTCAAATGCCCCAGACAATTTGGCCCTCTCTGCTTTCCTGCGCACTCCATCCTCAAAAGTACCTGTTTTCACTCTCGGCTGCCTCAGGAGCAAAAAAGACAAACGTCCAGCTTTTGCTGCCACAGCAAAGGTGCCAGCGGGGAAAAGTGATGCTGGTCCTCACTGCCTCCTGGAACCCCTTCAAATGCCCCAGACAATTTGGCCCTCTCTGCTTTCCTGCGGACTCCATCCTCAGAAGCACCTGTTTTCGCTTTCGGCGTTGTTTGGATCAAAAAAGACAAACGTCCAGCTTTTGCTGCCACAGCAAAGATGCCAGCGGGGAAAAGTGATGCTGGTCCTCACTGCCTCCTGGAACCCCTTCAAATGCCCCAGACAATTTGGCCCTCTCTGCTTTCCTGCGGACTCCATCCTCAAAAGCACCTGTTTTCACTCTCGGCAGCCTCCGGAGCAAAAAAGACAAACGTCCAGCTTTTGCTGCCACAGCAAAGGTGGCAGCGGGGAAAAGTGATGCTGGTCCTCACTGCCTCCTGGAACCCCTTCAAATGCCCCAGACAATTTGGCCCTCTCTGCTTTCCTGCGGACTCCATCCTCAAAAGCACCTGTTTTCGCTTTCGGCGGTGTTTAGAGCAAAAAAGACAAACGTCCACTTTTGCTGCCACAGCAAAGGTGCCAGCGGGGAAAAGTGATGCTGGTCCTCACTGCCTCCTGGAACCCCTTCAAATGCCCCAGACAATTTGGCCCTCTCTGCTTTCCTGCGGACTCCATCCTCAAAAGCACCTGTTTTCACTCTCGGCAGCCTCCGGAACAAAAAAGACAAACGTCCAGCTTTGCTGCCACAGCAAAGGTGCCAGCGGGGAAAAGTGATGCTGGTCCTCACTGTCTCCTGGAACCCCTTCAAATGCCCCAGACAATTTGGCCTCTCTCTGCTTTCCTGCGGACTCCATCCTCAAAAGCACCTGTTTTCGCTTTCGGCGGTGTTTACAGCAAAAAAGACAAACGTCCAGCTTTTGCCTCCACAGCAAAGGTGCCAGCGGGGAAAAGTGATGCTGGTCCTCACTGCCTCCTGGAACCCCTTCAAACGCCCCAGACAATTTGGCCCTCTCTGCTTTCCTGCGGACTCCATCCTCAAAAGCACCTGTTTTCACTCTCGGCAGCCTCCGGAGCAAAAAAGACAAACGTCCAGCTTTTGCTGCCACAGCAAAGGTGCCAGCGGGGAAAAGTGATGCTGGTCCTCACTGCCTCCTGGAACCCCTTCAAATGCCCCAGACAATTTGGCCCTCTCTGCTTTCCTGCGGACTCCATCCTCAAAAGCACCTGTTTTCGCATTCGGCGGTGTTTAGAGCAAAAAAGACAAACGTCAACTATTGCTGCCACAGCAAAGGTGCCAGCGGGGAAAAGTGATGCTGGTCCTCACTGCCTCCTGGAACCCCTTCAAATGCCCCAGACAATTTGGCCCTCTCTGCTTTCCTGCGGATTCCATCCTCATAAGCACCTGTTTTCACTCTCGGCATCCTCCGGAGCAAAAAAGACAAACGTCCAGCTTTTGCTGCCACAGCAAAGGTGCCAGCGGGGAAAAGTGATGCTGGTCCTCACTGCCTCCTGGAACCCCTTCAAATGCCCCAGACAATTTGGCCCTCTCTGCTTTCCTGCGGACTCCATCCTCAAAAGTACCTGTTTTCACTCTCGGCACCCTCCGGAGCAAAAAAGACAAACGTCCAGCTTTTGCTGCCACAGCAAAGGTGCCAGCGGGGAAAAGTGATGCTGGTCCTCACTGCCTCCTGGAACCCCTTCAAATGCCCCAGACAATTTGGCCCTCTCTGCTTTCCTGCGCACTCCATCCTCAAAAGCACCTGTTTTCACTCTCGGCAGCCTCTGGAGCAAAAAAGACAAACGTCCACTTTTGCTGCCACAGCAAAGGTGCCAGCGGGGAAAAGTGATGCTGGTCCTCACTGCCTCCTGGAACCCCTTCAAATGCCCCAGACAATTTGGCCCTCTCTGCTTTCCTGCGGATTCCATCCTCATAAGCACCTGTTTTCACTCTCGGCAGCCTCCGGAGCAAAAAAGACAAACGTCCAGCTTTTGCTGCCACAGCAAAGGTGCCAGCGGGGAAAAGTGATGCTGGTCCTCACTGCCTCCTGGAACCCCTTCAAATGCCCCAGACAATTTGGCCCTCTCTGCTTTCCTGCGGACTCCATCCTCAAAAGCACCTGTTTTCACTCTCGGCAGCCTCCGGAGCAAAAAAGACAAACGTCCAGCTTTTGCTGCCACAGCAAAGGTGCCAGCAGGGAAAAGTGATGCTGGTCCTCACTGCCTCCTGGAACCCCTTCAAATGCCCCAGACAATTTGGCCCTCTCTGCTTTCCTGCGCACTCCATCCTCAAAAGCACCTGTTTTCACACTCGGCAGCCTCCGGAGCAAAAAAGACAAACGTCCAGCTTTTGCTGCCACAGCAAAGGTGCCAGCGGGGAAAAGTGATGCTGGTCCTCACTGCCTCCTGGAACCCCTTCAAATGCCCCAGACAATTTGGCCCTCTCTGCTTTCCTGCGGACTCCATCCTCAAAAGCACCTGTTTTCACTCTCGGCAGCCTCCGGAGCAAAAAAGACAAACGTCCAGCTTTTGCTGCCACAGCAAAGGTGGCAGCGGGGAAAAGTGATGCTGGTCCTCACTGCCTCCTGGAACCCCTTCAAATGCCCCAGACAATTTGGCCCTCTCTGCTTTCCTGCGCACTCCATCCTCAAAAGTACCTGTTTTCACTCTCGGCTGCCTCAGGAGCAAAAAAGACAAACGTCCAGCTTTTGCTGCCACAGCAAAGGTGCCAGCGGGGAAAAGTGATGCTGGTCCTCACTGCCTCCTGGAACCCCTTCAAATGCCCCAGACAATTTGGCCCTCTCTGCTTTCCTGCGGACTCCATCCTCAGAAGCACCTGTTTTCGCTTTCGGCGTTGTTTGGATCAAAAAAGACAAACGTCCAGCTTTTGCTGCCACAGCAAAGATGCCAGCGGGGAAAAGTGATGCTGGTCCTCACTGCCTCCTGGAACCCCTTCAAATGCCCCAGACAATTTGGCCCTCTCTGCTTTCCTGCGGACTCCATCCTCAAAAGCACCTGTTTTCACTCTCGGCAGCCTCCGGAGCAAAAAAGACAAACGTCCAGCTTTTGCTGCCACAGCAAAGGTGCCAGCGGGGAAAAGTGATGCTGGTCCTCACTGCCTCCTGGAACCCCTTCAAATGCCCCAGACAATTTGGCCCTCTCTGCTTTCCTGCGGACTCCATCCTCAAAAGTACCTGTTTTCACTCTCGGCTGCCTCCGGAGCAAAAAAGACAAACGTCCAGCTTTTGCTGCCACAGCAAAGGTGGCAGCGGGGAAAAGTGATGCTGGTCCTCACTGCCTCCTGGAACCCCTTCAAATGCCCCAGACAATTTGGCCCTCTCTGCTTTCCTGCGGACTCCATCCTCAAAAGCACCTGTTTTCGCTTTCGGCGGTGTTTAGAGCAAAAAAGACAAACGTCCACTTTTGCTGCCACAGCAAAGGTGCCAGCGGGGAAAAGTGATGCTGGTCCTCACTGCCTCCTGGAACCCCTTCAAATGCCCCAGACAATTTGGCCCTCTCTGCTTTCCTGCGGACTCCATCCTCAAAAGCACCTGTTTTCACTCTCGGCAGCCTCCGGAACAAAAAAGACAAACGTCCAGCTTTTGCTGCCACAGCAAAGGTGCCAGCGGGGAAAAGTGATGCTGGTCCTCACTGTCTCCTGGAACCCCTTCAAATGCCCCAGACAATTTGGCCTCTCTCTGCTTTCCTGCGGACTCCATCCTCAAAAGCACCTGTTTTCGCTTTCGGCGGTGTTTACAGCAAAAAAGACAAACGTCCAGCTTTTGCCTCCACAGCAAAGGTGCCAGCGGGGAAAAGTGATGCTGGTCCTCACTGCCTCCTGGAACCCCTTCAAACGCCCCAGACAATTTGGCCCTCTCTGCTTTCCTGCGGACTCCATCCTCAAAAGCACCTGTTTTCACTCTCGGCAGCCTCCGGAGCAAAAAAGACAAACGTCCAGCTTTTGCTGCCACAGCAAAGGTGCCAGCGGGGAAAAGTGATGCTGGTCCTCACTGCCTCCTGGAACCCCTTCAAATGCCCCAGACAATTTGGCCCTCTCTGCTTTCCTGCGGACTCCATCCTCAAAAGCACCTGTTTTCGCATTCGGCGGTGTTTAGAGCAAAAAAGACAAACGTCAACTATTGCTGCCACAGCAAAGGTGCCAGCGGGGAAAAGTGATGCTGGTCCTCACTGCCTCCTGGAACCCCTTCAAATGCCCCAGACAATTTGGCCCTCTCTGCTTTCCTGCGGATTCCATCCTCATAAGCACCTGTTTTCACTCTCGGCATCCTCCGGAGCAAAAAAGACAAACGTCCAGCTTTTGCTGCCACAGCAAAGGTGCCAGCGGGGAAAAGTGATGCTGGTCCTCACTGCCTCCTGGAACCCCTTCAAATGCCCCAGACAATTTGGCCCTCTCTGCTTTCCTGCGGACTCCATCCTCAAAAGCACCTGTTTTCACTCTCGGCACCCTCCGGAGCAAAAAAGACAAACGTCCAGCTTTTGCTGCCACAGCAAAGGTGCCAGCGGGGAAAAGTGATGCTGGTCCTCACTGCCTCCTGGAACCCCTTCAAATGCCCCAGACAATTTGGCCCTCTCTGCTTTCCTGCGCACTCCATCCTCAAAAGTACCTGTTTTCACTCTCGGCTGCCTCAGGAGCAAAAAAGACAAACGTCCAGCTTTTGCTGCCACAGCAAAGGTGCCAGCGGGGAAAAGTGATGCTGGTCCTCACTGCCTCCTGGAACCCCTTCAAATGCCCCAGACAATTTGGCCCTCTCTGCTTTCCTGCGGACTCCATCCTCAGAAGCACCTGTTTTCGCTTTCGGCGTTGTTTGGATCAAAAAAGACAAACATCCAGCTTTTGCTGCCACAGCAAAGATGCCAGCGGGGAAAAGTGATGCTGGTCCTCACTGCCTCCTGGAACCCCTTCAAATGCCCCAGACAATTTGGCCCTCTCTGCTTTCCTGCGGACTCCATCCTCAAAAGCACCTGTTTTCGCTTTCGGCGGTGTTTAGAGCAAAAAAGACAAACGTCCAGCTTTTGCTGCCACAGCAAAGGTGGCAGCGGGGAAAAGTGATGCTGGTCCTCACTGCCTCCTGGAACCCCTTCAAATGCCCCAGACAATTTGGCCCTCTCTGCTTTCCTGCGGACTCCATCCTCAAAAGCACCTGTTTTCACTCTCGGCAGCCTCCGGAGCAAAAAAGACAAACGTCCAGCTTTTGCTGCCACAGCAAAGGTGCCAGCGGGGAAAAGTGATGCTGGTCCTCACTGCCTCCTGGAACCCCTTCAAATGCCCCAGACAATTTGGCCCTCTCTGCTTTCCTGCGGACTCCATCCTCAAAAGTACCTGTTTTCACTCTCGGCTGCCTCCGGAGCAAAAAAGACAAACGTCCAGCTTTTGCTGCAACAGCAAAGGTGCCAGCGGGGAAAAGTGATGCTGGTCCTCACTGCCTCCTGGAACCCCTTCAAATGCCCCAGACAATTTGGCCCTCTCTGCTTTCCTGCGGACTCCATCCTCAAAAGCACCTGTTTTCGCTTTCGGCGGTGTTTAGAGCAAAAAAGACAAACGTCCACTTTTGCTGCCACAGCAAAGGTGCCAGCGGGGAAAAGTGATGCTGGTCCTCACTGCCTCCTGGAACCCCTTCAAATGCCCCAGACAATTTGGCCCTCTCTGCTTTCCTGCGGACTCCATCCTCAAAAGCACCTGTTTTCACTCTCGGCAGCCTCCGGAGCAAAAAAGACAAACGTCCAGCTTTTGCTGCCACAGCAAAGGTGGCAGCGGGGAAAAGTGATGCTGGTCCTCACTGCCTCCTGGAACCCCTTCAAATGCCCCAGACAATTTGGCCCTCTCTGCTTTCCTGCGGACTCCATCCTCAAAAGCACCTGTTTTCACTCTCGGCAGCCTCCGGAGCAAAAAAGACAAACGTCCAGCTTTTGCTGCCACAGCAAAGGTGCCAGCGGGGAAAAGTGATGCTGGTCCTCACTGCCTCCTGGAACCCCTTCAAATGCCCCAGACAATTTGGCCCTCTCTGCTTTCCTGCGGACTCCATCCTCAAAAGCACCTGTTTTCGCTTTCGGCGTTGTTTGGATCAAAAAAGACAAACGTCCAGCTTTTGCTGCCACAGCAAAGGTGCCAGCGGGGAAAAGTGATGCTGGTCCTCACTGCCTCCTGGAACCCCTTCAAATGCCCCAGACAATTTGGCCCTCTCTGCTTTCCTGCGGACTCCATCCTCAAAAGCACCTGTTTTCGCTTTCGGCGGTGTTTAGAGCAAAAAAGACAAACGTCCACTTTTGCTGCCACAGCAAAGGTGGCAGCGGGGAAAAGTGATGCTGGTCCTCACTGCCTCCTGGAACCCCTTCAAATGCCCCAGACAATTTGGCCCTCTCTGCTTTCCTGTGGATTCCATCCTCATAAGCACCTGTTTTCACTCTCGGCAGCCTCCGGAGCAAAAAAGACAAACGTCCAGCTTTTGCTGCCACAGCAAAGGTGCCAGCGGGGAAAAGTGATGCTGGTCCTCACTGCCTCCTGGAACCCCTTCAAATGCCCCAGACAATTTGGCCCTCTCTGCTTTCCTGCGGACTCCATCCTCAAAAGCACCTGTTTTCACTCTCGGCAGCCTCCGGAGCAAAAAAGACAAACGTCCAGCTTTTGCTGCCACAGCAAAGGTGCCAGCGGGGAAAAGTGATGCTGGTCCTCACTGCCTCCTGGAACCCCTTCAAATGCCCCAGACAATTTGGCCCTCTCTGCTTTCCTGCGGACTCCATCCTCAAAAGCACCTGTTTTCGCTTTCGGCGGTGTTTAGAGCAAAAAAGACAAACGTCCACTTTTGCTGCCACAGCAAAGGTGCCAGCGGGGAAAAGTGATGCTGGTCCTCACTGCCTCCTGGAACCCCTTCAAATGCCCCAGACAATTTGGCCCTCTCTGCTTTCCTGCGGACTCCATCCTCAAAAGCACCTGTTTTCACTCTCGGCAGCCTCCGGAGCAAAAAAGACAAACGTCCAGCTTTTGCTGCCACAGCAAAGGTGCCAGCGGGGAAAAGTGATGCTGGTCCTCACTGCCTCCTGGAACCCCTTCAAATGCCCCAGACAATTTGGCCCTCTCTGCTTTCCTGCGGACTCCATCCTCAAAAGCACCTGTTTTCACTCTCGGCAGCCTCCGGAGCAAAAAAGACAAACGTCCAGCTTTTGCTGCCACAGCAAAGGTGCCAGCGGGGAAAAGTGATGCTGGTCCTCACTGCCTCCTGGAACCCCTTCAAATGCCCCAGACAATTTGGCCCTCTCTGCTTTCCTGCGGACTCCATCCTCAAAAGCACCTGTTTTCGCTTTCGGCGTTGTTTGGATCAAAAAAGACAAACGTCCAGCTTTTGCTGCCACAGCAAAGGTGCCAGCGGGGAAAAGTGATGCTGGTCCTCACTGCCTCCTGGAACCCCTTCAAATGCCCCAGACAATTTGGCCCTCTCTGCTTTCCTGCGGACTCCATCCTCAAAAGCACCTGTTTTCGCTTTCGGCGGTGTTTAGAGCAAAAAAGACAAACGTCCACTTTTGCTGCCACAGCAAAGGTGCCAGCGGGGAAAAGTGATGCTGGTCCTCACTGCCTCCTGGAACCCCTTCAAATGCCCCAGACAATTTGGCCCTCTCTGCTTTCCTGCGGACTCCATCCTCAAAAGCACCTGTTTTCACTCTCGGCAGGCTCCGGAGCAAAAAAGACAAACGTCCAGCTTTTGCTGCCACAGCAAAGGTGCCAGCGGGGAAAAGTGATGCTGGTCCTCACTGCCTCCTGGAACCCCTTCAAATGCCCCAGACAATTTGGCCCTCTCTGCTTTCCTGCGGACTCCATCCTCAAAAGCACCTGTTTTCACTCTCGGCAGCCTCCGGAGCAAAAAAGACAAACGTCCAGCTTTTGCTGCCACAGCAAAGGTGCCAGCAGGGAAAAGTGATGCTGGTCCTCACTGCCTTCCTGGAACCCCTTCAAATGCCCCAGACAATTTGGCTCTCTCTGCTTTCCTGCGGACTCCATCCTCAAAAGCACCTGTTTTCACTCTCGGCAGCCTCCGGAGCAAAAAAGACAAACGTCCAGCTTTTGCTGCCACAGCAAAGGTGCCAGCGGGGAAAAGTGATGCTGGTCCTCACTGCCTCCTGGAACCCCTTCAAATGCCCCAGACAATTTGGCCCTCTCTGCTTTCCTGCGCACTCCATCCTCAAAAGTACCTGTTTTCACTCTCGGCTGCCTCCGGAGCAGAAAAGACAAACGTCCAGCTTTTGCTGCCACAGCAAAGGTGCCAGCGGGGAAAAGTGATGCTGGTCCTCACTGCCTCCTGGAACCCCTTCAAATGCCCCAGACAATTTGGCCCTCTCTGCTTTCCTGCGGACTCCATCCTCAAAAGCACCTGTTTTCGCTTTCGGCGGTGTTTAGAGCAAAAAAGACAAACGTCCACTTTTGCTGCCACAGCAAAGGTGCCAGCGGGGAAAAGTGATGCTGGTCCTCACTGCCTCCTGGAACCCCTTCAAATGCCCCAGACAATTTGGCCCTCTCTGCTTTCCTGCGGACTCCATCCTCAAAAGCACCTGTTTTCACTCTCGGCAGCCTCCGGAACAAAAAAGACAAACGTCCAGCTTTTGCTGCCACAGCAAAGGTGCCAGCGGGGAAAAGTGATGCTGGTCCTCACTGCCTCCTGGAACCCCTTCAAATGCCCCAGACAATTTGGCCCTCTCTGCTTTCCTGCGGATTCCATCCTCAAAAGCACCTGTTTTCACTCTCGGCAGCCTCCGGAGCAAAAAAGACAAACGTCCAGCTTTTGCTGCCACAGCAAAGGTGCCAGCGGGGAAAAGTGATGCTGGTCCTCACTGCCTCCTGGAACCCCTTCAAATGCCCCAGACAATTTGGCCCTCTCTGCTTTCCTGCGGACTCCATCCTCAAAAGCACCTGTTTTCACTCTCGGCAGCCTCCGGAGCAAAAAAGACAAACGTCCAGCTTTTGCTGCCACAGCAAAGGTGCCAGCGGGGAAAAGTGATGCTGGTCCTCACTGCCTCCTGGAACCCCTTCAAATGCCCCAGACAATTTGGCCCTCTCTGCTTTCCTGCGGACTCCATCCTCAAAAGCACCTGTTTTCACTCTCGGCTGCCTCAGGAGCAAAAAAGACAAACGTCCAGCTTTTGCTGCCACAGCAAAGGTGGCAGCGGGGAAAAGTGATGCTGGTCCTCACTGCCTCCTGGAACCCCTTCAAATGCCCCAGACAATTTGGCCCTCTCTGCTTTCCTGCGGACTCCATCCTCAAAAGTACCTGTTTTCACTCTCGGCTGCCTCCGGAGCAAAAAAGACAAACGTCCAGCTTTTGTTGCCACAGCAAAGGTGGCAGCGGGGAAAAGTGATGCTGGTCCTCACTGCCTCCTGGAACCCCTTCAAATGCCCCAGACAATTTGGCCCTCTCTGCTTTCCTGCGGACTCCATCCTCAAAAGCACC